>NC_142068.1:305000-575000 GCF_059756535.1 Pantherophis guttatus | reverse complement strand
AGTAAATTTCCCTCATCTGTGCACCTTCATTTGCACACTCCTGAGCAACCTCAATCAATCAATCACTCAATCAGAATAGAGCTGGAAGGGGCCCTGAAGCAGGGGTGAAATCCAGCAGGTTCTGACAGGTTCTGGAGAACCGGTAGCGGAAATTTTGAGCAGTTCGGAGAACCGGCAAATGCCACCTCTGGCTGGCCCCAGAGTGGGGAGGGAATGAGGATTTTGCAGTATGCTTCCCCTGCCACGCCCACCTAGCCACGCCCACAGAACCGGTAGTAAAAAAAATTGGATTTCACCAGTGCCCTGAAGGTCTTCTAGTCCAACCCCTTGCTCAAGCAGGAGACCCTACACCATTTCTGACCGATGTCAGTCCAGTCTCTCCTTGAAAGCCTCCAGTGGTGAAGCTCCCACAACTTCTGAAGGCAACTTCTGTTCCATGGGTTGAGTGTTCTCCCTCTCAGGAAACTTCTCCTTATTTCTAGGTTGAATCTCTCCTTGTTCAGTTTCCATCCATTGTTCCTTGTCTGGCCCTCGGGTGCCTTGAAAAACAGGTTGACCCCCTTCCTCCTCTCTGGGGCAGCCCCTCAAATATTGGAACTGTCACTGTGCCTGTCCTGCAGACCCAGGATGCACGGAGGGCCACAGGAAGCCAGCTTCTAAAGCCTGCGTTGACTGGGGAATTCTGGGAGTTGAAGTCTGCAGGTCTTTGTGGCCACAATTGGAGACCGCAGTTCTAAAGGAAGCCAAGATCAGGCTTGCCAAAGAAGGCAAGGAGAAGAAAGCCGGTGGACAGGTCTGACTTCTCCCACTTACATTTCTGGGGCTGCCTTGCTGCCTTCCCCATGGGGCAGCCCACATCCTCCTCTTCCAGCCATCTTGCTGCGTTCTGAGTGAGGCTTGAAGGAGTAAAACCAGCCAAGACCTCCAAGCTAGCAAAGCCCCCGGCCTGAACCCAAGTACAGGCACTCCTTAACGTGTTGCTTGCAACCTCAGTTGTAATGGAACACGAGCGAGAGGTTGACGACCTCTGAGGCTGTTGGGATAGACGTGACACAAGAGGTGGGCACAAACCCTCTCACTAAGGGGCTCCTGAGGAGTTCTGCTCCCATGGCCCAGGATCTGAGCCCTTGCCTGAGCCTGGCAGCCGCTGCCAACTTGCCTAAAACCTGGGAGGGAAACGGAGGCCTCTGGGCTGCCATCCAGGCATGGCATCTGGTGGGCAGCCCTTCTCAAAGCCTTTCAGCCTGGGACTGTTGGAAAGGGGCTTTTCCTAGACTACAGGCAATCCTTGACTTGTTACAACCATTCATTTTGTGACCATTTGAAGTTACTGCAGCACCGAAAATAGCAACTTATGACCGGTTTTCACACTTACGACCGTTGCAGCATCCCCATGATCATGTGATCAAAATTCAGACGCTCGGCAACTGGCTGATGTTTATGACAGTTGCCGTGTCCCGGGGTCACGAGATCCCCTTTTGTGACCTTCTGACAAGCAATGAGGAAGCAAGATTCACTTAACAACCATGGCAAGAAAGGTCGTAAAATGGGGCAAAGCTCACTTAACAGTTGTCTCGCTTAGCGAGGGAAATGTTGAGCTCAATTGTGGCCGTGTGTGGAGGACTTCCTGTACATCCTCTTTGCTGACTCCCCTTTTCTCTCCCTTCCCACCCAGCCCCACAGGGACCAGGCGGGGTTCAGCGCCTCCACTCAAGTAGGACAGCGGAGTCACTCCGTCCACGGAGGGCTTGCGATGGGCTTGCAGGCCAAGCACCCGGGGACACAGCCAGTAGCATTCCAGGGCAGGACCTCCCAACAAAGAGAATGAGCTAGTCTGTCATTAAGGGACAAGAAGCTAAGATGTAAAAGGGAGATTGCGGGAAAAACTCAAAGGCAAAAATAAATGGGTTGCACTGCAGAGTGGCAAAACTTTCCACTAGCATGTTAGCCTGGCGGTCTTTCTAGCCCCCCTCGCTACATCTCAAATGAAGAAGAGATTTCCCCTGTAGCCCTCTTGCTTGCTAAGTATTTGCTACTGCAGTTTGAACTCTCACTGTGCTCAAGGAGCTCTGTTCCAAGACATGTGATCATATTCAGACTTTCTTCCCTAGGAGAAACTGGAAACTGGAATTCTTCTGTAACCACAAGAGATGAGTTTTTGTGCAATCAAAATCCTCAGGGTGGTGACTCCAGGGGGGGAGAGTGGACGAGTAACCCTGACTGAAGGAGGGGAGCAAGAGATCCGCTGGACTGCAGAGACAGTCCTTCATGGAATGCATAGAATTGCAGGAACTGCCAAAGATTTACTCACTGAGTAAAGGTGGGGGGTAAATGCTGACAGACAAGCCGTCCTGATGCCAGATGGGCTTATTTATTTAAAGGAGATTTGATTCAACCCCAACCAACATTTTTAAATACAAAGCACAACAGAGAATCAACAACTTGATTCACACAACACGCTGGGCCCCAGGGCCAGGATAGCAGGACACAATTCCTGTAGTCACAGAGCCTGGAAGATCCAAACCACCCAGAGCAAACTCTATTCTAAGCTTAACAAGACGGCCTGAAAAGAAAAATAGAAAAATGTGGGATAGAAGACAGCATCACCACCAGGTGGATTTGTAACTGGCTGACCAACCGTACTCAGCGAGTAGTCCTTAACGGTACTATATCTACATGGAGGGAAGTAAGCAGTGAGGTACCACAAGGTTCCCTCTTAGGCCCAGGACTCTTCAATATCTCCATCAATGACTTAGAGGAGAGAATAGAAGGGGAACTCATCAAATTTGATGATGACACTAAACTGGCAGGAATAAATTGTTAGTTGATAGTTCCTTGATGAGACTGTTGCCACCAAGAAGCCTCCTACCAACCCTGACGGGGCAAATTACTGAAGGTATAGTTCATCCTCAACCTATGACGACAATTGGGATCAGAATTTCCATTGCTAAGCAAGGCAGTCATTAAGTGAGTCACACCTGATTTTGCAACCTTTTTTGCCATGCTTGTTAAGAAAAACCCTGCAGTTGTTAAGTGTACCACAAGGTCATTAAGTGAATCCAGCTTCCCCCCTTGACTTTGCTTGTCAGAGGCTGCCTGGGAAGGTTGCAAAAGGTAAGGGACGCAGAGACCCCTGGACGCTGCAGCCGTCGTAAAGACATACCGGTTGCCAAGCACCCACATTTTGATCACATGATCCCTGGGGATGCTGCAATGATCATATGGGCGAAAACTGGGCTGTAGGTCATTTTTTTCCCGTGTGTTTGTAACTTTGAAGGGTTACTAAGCAAAGGAGAAGCTACCTGTAAACCATTCTCCCTCATGATGTTCCCTACTTGGGTCATGAAAGATCTGCAAGAAAACCACCAAGCTCAGAGAGCCCCAAGGACCCCACAGTCCTTTTCCTCCAGCTATCCTCCTCCTCCTCTTCCTCTCTGCAAAGATCACTCGGTTCTCGCCTTGATAATGTTCCCTAGTTGGGTCAGAAAACATCTGCAAGAAAACAGCCCTGTTCAGGGAGCACTGAGGGGCCCCCAGTTCATCCCCGAGCTGCTGAGATTGCCTTCCACTGCTCCCACCTACCAGTCTGGGCAATAATCCCCTTCCAAATGATGCCCTCCCCGTCACTGACCTAGAAGAAAAGAGGCAGAACTCGTGCTGTGGAAACCCACAATGTCCAGCTGCAGAAAAGCCACCATCCCCCCCCCCCCCGGGCACAGGCATGGACCACCCCAAGGGCAGATTCTCTCCCCTCCCCCCTCCCCAGAAGTTGCTTCCAGCCGCTGCAATGGGGCAGGAAGGGGTTTTCAAGAACCAGAAAGAGCCTTGATGCAGCTGAAAGGCAGCAAATGGGGATTTGGGGGGGGCGGGGGAGCATGATTGAAGGATTTGCCCAACGCTGAGCAGCCTGAACCAGCCAAATAAAGCGAAGAGGCCTGGAATGGCAGGGGGTATTTACTTGGGAAGGAGACCAGACCTGGACAATGCCAACTTCTCCTGTCCCTCCCCATCGCCAGGGCCATGGCCATCCCCACCCAACCCTTGACAAAGAGACCTGCCAGCCTTCCTGCTATAACGTGGGGTGGGGGGAGATGGGGTACCCAAGCATCTCTAAACAGTGGCACCTGACCTTGAGCCGCTTTTCTCGAGGGGAGCTGGTGGGCTGTGGGGTGGGCAGCATCAGGCTAGCAGAAGCCAGGGGGCCGCTTTGGGGGTCAACTGTGGGGAGGGGCTCCCTCTGCCCTTACCATCTCATCATCCTCCCCTTCGTTGAGCAGGGCATGTTGGGAGTCCATTGGAAGCTTCCTCTCCATAGAAGCCGGCCTTCCTTCCTGCCTTGGGTGGAGGAAAGCCGATTGCCACTTCAGTTGCCAAAATTTGATCTCTGGACAGGATCACCTCCTCACGCATAATATTGCTCCCATGCACAGCTGAGAAAACCTGTTCTGATCGGCCGGCCTCCAGATGTTATGTAAGCTCTTAAGAGAGAGAGAGGGAGAGAGTTTGTGTGAGGGCGGGTGCAAACCTGAGTCACATGTGGAAACAGGACTCCCAAGTTTCAGTGAGTGGGTGCATTTGCCAATCCGCCACTCGGAGTTCTGCATGTCCTGCTCCACCTGTGCATGGACCGCCATACCCATAATCCCCGGGCATTTGTCTTTGGCTGGGCAGGAACGAGAGACCTCCAACAGCACCTCTGGAAGCTGCCGTCTGGGGTTGGGGCTGAGAGTCCCAGGCTTGATCCCTGGATGCAAAGGGAGTTTTCCCGCCCCCCGATTAAAAGGTTCCAGGAAAGATTTGGGGAGAATTACTTTGGAAAAAGAAGAGCAACTAAGATGATCAAAGGCCTGGAGACCTTCTAGAGAAAAGAGGAATTAGGGGTGACATGATAGCAGTGTTCCAGTACTTGAGGGGCTGCCCCAGTGGTGGGTTTCAAAAATTTTTATTACTGGTTCTGTGGGTGTGGCTTGGTGGGCGTGGCATGGCTTGGTGGGCGTGACTTGGTGGGCGTGGCAGGGGAAGGTTACTGCAAAATTTCCTCCCAATCAGCGGGGACTCGAGAGGCAGAGAATAGATGGGGGCGGGGCCAGTCAGAATTTTTACTACCGGTTCTCCAAACTATTCAAAATTTCTGCTACCGGTTCTCCAGAACTGCTCAGAACTTGCTGAAACCCACCTCCGGGCTGCCCCAAAGAAGAGGGGGATCCACCTATTCTCCAAAGCACCAAAGAAGGCAGGACAAGAAACAATGGAAGGAAACTAACCAAGGAGGGAAGCAACCTGGAATTGAAGAGAAACTTTCTGACAGTGAAGACAATTATCCAGTGCAACGGCTTGTCACCAGAAGTTGTGGGTGCTTCATCACTGCAGGTTTTTAAAAAGAGACTGGACAGTCACTTATCTGAAATAGTATAGGTCAGTGATGGCTAACCTTTTTGTCGTCGCGTGCCAAAAGCAGGGGGAGCACAGGGGTCGTGTGCATGCGTGCCTACACCCATAATTCAATGACCCCCCCGCGCATGTGCATACGACCCCGTGTTCCCCCTGCTTTTGGCACACGACGACAAAAGGTTACCGGTGGGCCCAGTACGCCCGTTTCTCACCCTCCCCAGGCTCCAGAGGCTTTCTAGGAGCCTGGGGAGGGCAAAAACAGCGTTCCCCCCCCGGAGGCCCTCTGGAGGCTGGCTTGTTTCCCAATGTCCGGTGGGCCCAGAAAGCCCGAAAATCAGCTGGCTGGTGAGTGCATGCACACTGGAGCTGAACTAGGGCAACGCTTGCGTGCCCACAGATATGGCTCCGTGTGCCACCTGTGGCACACGTGCCATAGGTTCGCCATCACGGGTTTAGGTTCTCCTGCTTGAGGGGATGGACTAGAAGACCTCCAAGGTCCCTTCCAGCTCTGTTCTGCTCTCTATTCTCTTTTCTATTCTATTCCATTTTCTAAGAAAGAGGGAGGGAGGGAGGGAGGATGGGAGGGAGAGGGATGTATATATACAGTGTGTGTGTGTATATCCACATAATACTTACAATACATTATCACACCAATAAAGGAGCAGTCCTGCCTTTTTCCCCCCTTCCACGTCATTATTATTGGATTGTGGTCTGCCCCTACATTTGTTTCAATATCAATCTCTTGTATTTTAGCTATGAATTCTGTTGATATCCACATCGTATCTATTCTTGACCACGACAAATGCCTATTTGAATAAAATGTATACTGCTTTTCTTTTCGGTGGCTTCGTCTCCAAACATCTTTTTTTTATATAAAGTTTTTATTTTTATTTTTCATAAATACATTTACATGTACAGTCATTCCCATCATTTTTCATTCATCTTTTCTTTTAACTTTCATTTTTCATTTTTACTTTTTCAGGGCTGCTCTTTTACCCTTTACCTTTACTCCAACCTTTCTTCTTCTCTCCCCTTCTCTTCTTGTTTCTCTTCCTACTTCCTTCGTTCTTCCACTTCTTCTCTTTCCTACTTCCCCTTCTCTTCCCCCACTCCTCTCTTCTTCCCCCCTTCTAACCTTCTCCTCTGCTCCTCTTTCCCCTCCCTTTTCTTCCTCTCCTTTTCCCTTTCTTCTTTCTCCTCTCCTCTCCTCTCCTCTCCTCTCTTCTCCCTTCCTCTCTCTCTACTCCTTCCCCTCTCTCCTGTTGTTTCCCTTTTCAGTTCAATCTAAAGTGGTATTCAAGCAGCTCCAATTTTCTAATTATCTTTATTCTCATTTCAATTTCTTATTCAATTATTATTTAATTTTATTACATCATTTGCATACATTTTTATAATATCTCACTTTTTTCCCTTCCCCCCCCCCTTTTCGCCTTTTACTTTTACTACAAGCATCTTGTAGGCTTAATTCATCTATCATTGTAAAAAAAGTTTTCGGCAATATTTTTCTTATCTTCTTATTAAGTTTTGTGGGTTTATAGTCCAACTCATTATCTATTATTGCATTAAAATCCCCTAATATACATATCTCTTCGTATTCATATTCTATTATTTTTTTATGTAATTTCACATAATATTCTTGATTATCATTTGGAGCATATATTGCCACTAACAATATTTTTTTTAATTCATATTAATTTCAACCATTAGTATCCTTCCTTCCTCATCTTCAAAAATTTGTTTGCATTGAATTGTTTTTTTAATGTATAATGCTACCCCTCTTTTACTTTGACTGGCAAGTGTTGTATATAATGTTCCCAGTTTCGTTTGCTCCAATAGATATTTATGCTGTTTCTTAATATGAACTTCTTGTAAACATATAATCTCTAACTTTAATTTTTCTAATTTATTAAATATTCTTCTTCTTTTTATTACTGAATTTAGTCCATTTATATTCACTGATATTACTTTTACTTCTTCTTCCATTTTTACTTGTTTATTTGTTTAGTAGATCTAGTCACTCTTGTTTCTCTTTGTTCTTTTATCTCCTTTGCTCTTGCCCCCTCTCTCAATGCTCTTTCCTCTTGTTCCTTGGTTGTCTCCATTAATTGTTCTTTTAGATAGAGATAAATAGAAAATTGGGGCTGCTCAAATACCATTCTAGAGTGAACTGAAAAGGGAAGCAACAAGAGAGAGGAGAAGGAGTAGAGAGAGAGGAAGGGAGAGGAGAGGAGAGGAGAAGGAGAGAAAGAAGAAAGGGAAAGGAGAGGAAGAAAAGGGAGGGGAAAGAGAAGTAGGAGAGAAGGTTAGAAGGAGGGAAGAAGAGAGGAGTGGGGGAAGGGAAGGGGAAGTAGGAAAGAGAAGGAGAGGAAGAACAAAGGAAGTAGGAGGAGATAGAGGAAGGAAGAGAAGGGGAGGAGAAGAAGAAAGATTGTGGCAAAACAAAGAAGGGTAAATGGTAAAAGAGCAGCCCCGAACAAGTAAAAATTAAAAATGAAAGTTAAAAGATAAGATGAATGAAAAATGGTGAATAAATGACTGTACATGTAAATATGTTTATGAGAAATAAAAATAAACACTTTTTTTGAGGGGGAAAAAAAAAAAGGAGCAGTCCTGCCTTACTCAACTCAGAACCAGGGCCCAACCCTGGCCTTGTTTCTCCCCTAATGCTGGGCAAGGATCAATTCCTGGTAGTCAACCCTGAGTCACCCAGGCTGGCATCTATGTGGGCAGAGCCATCACCACCCTTCACACCCAGCACTTCCTCCTATGATGGGAAGACTCTCCCTGCAGGTGCTGGGCACAGAGGGGCCTTCATCCCATCAAGCCCTCCACCCCTTCGCCAAGGTCTTCCCGCCTCGGCCAGGGCCACTCCCTTTGGAAAATGGCCACCGGGGTGCAATCCACCTCCAGAAGTATACAATTACTGGAGGGCAGAGTTGGGAGGGACCTTTGAGGTCTTATAGTCTAACCCTGTTGAAAAAGGGTATGAATATCAAGATTTATGATTGGAATATTGATAGTTAGGGGAAATATGTGAATATATATATGGAATGGAAAATTGGGTTTATATACTTAAGTAAATTGTAATATTGTATTATTTGGTTAATCTGATAAAAAAATGGAGAAGAGGGAAGGAAATGGGTTATATATATAAGTGTATGAAAATTAAGATTTATAATTGGAATAATGCAATCTAGGGAAAATATGTGGAAACTGATAATAAAAAGAAATGGAAAAGAGGGATAATTGTAAAACTGCTGAATACTAAATATCTATGATTGGAATGATGGAATATAGGGAAAATATTTGAAATTATATTGTATTGTGAAAAGGGAGTAATGGGAGAATATTTGAATAAGATAATTTAGAGTTAGGTTTAGATTTTAGAAAAATGATTGATTTCAATTTAAAGGGTTTCAATTTGAAAAAAGTAAAGAGAGGAGTGGAAAAAGAAAAATTAAGATTAGAGATTAGGGCGAATGGTAATATTGTTTACATATTAGAAGAAATGGAAGGAAAATAAAATAAAAAATTAGAGAGAAAGAATTTTATGGCGAAAAGTGAAATATATAAAATAGTGTTTAAGAAACGAAAAGCGGTACAAATTGTGACTCGGCCAATTCTCTGTTCAGAAAAAATGCATTGTTTGTTTGTTTATGTGTGTTTGGAAAAAAAAACCTTTTATTTTAAAAAAAAGGTTGGCGCTGGGGACTTGCCACCTTCAGCCTCCAGCTAACGTGGCACAACGTGGCCTCAGCAGGTTCTTCTCCCAGTGCAGCCCGGAGAGGTTTCCCAGCGGGCGTGAGTCAGAGGATGGAGCACTTCCCACTTTGAGAGGGCAGGGCGATGCCTGCGGGTGATGAAGCCTCCCTCTTCGGAGTTGCAGAGCTGAAGAGCAGCCCTGGCCTGGAACTTCCCCTCTTTCCTTGTCTCTGGCTGCCTCTGCCAGAAATTGTCCAGCAGGTTGCAAAAGTCGCGCTTTGTTAGGTGGGTGTGGAGGAAACTGCCCCCCTCCCAGAAAGCTGTTGCTGTTGAGCAACCAGGGAGCCAGCTTCCTGCCAGGATGGGCTTCTCAAAAGGCTTCGTCAGAACGGAAGAAGCTTCTTGGATGAGAAGCAAAATGTTTTCAAGGAAAAAACAAAGATAATCTAGTTATCTTTTGGAAAGAGGAACTTTGGGCCAACCGTAACCTGGATGATGGAGAACCTCCAGCAGAAGCCTCCACAGATCTGGGGCTGTGTGGCCCCCATGGGGGAAGAAAGGGGGCCTCGGACAATGTCTTCCCCTCTTCGTCATCAGGATTGGGACGTCAGAGACGTCACCTGGCCTGAAACACCCGAGGTCCTTTTTCTACAAACAGCTTAATAAACAGCTCAGAGATCCAAGTGGGGCTTCTGAAGGGGAGACTGCCATATTATGGTAAGGGGTCTCCGCTGGCTGCTTCATGCCTAGGTCCCTGCCACCCTCTCTCAGACCCCCTCCATCCTCTGATCTGAACCCTAAGCCTAACCCTGGCAGAAGTTTTGAAAGCTTTTCTTCCAGAGAGCCTCCTTTTGTGCGATTTCTTTAGCTTTTATTCTCCGTTGATTGTTCGTTTCTTAGTGGGGTTTTATTGTTATTGGTGACCTGTGGGGGTATTTTTAAAAGCTACCAAGGATGGTTTAATTGTCATTTTGAATTCTCTGTAAGCTGCCCAATTGTGGCATACAAGAGATGAGTTTGATAAATGAATGAATAAATAACCCAACCACTTTTATTTCTCTGCCCCGCTTTTTAAAAATCTGGTTAGTGCGGTTGCGTAGGGTCTGGTTGTTCTATCCTGCCCTTGGTGGCCCTTTCAGGTTAACTCCTCTCTCGCTAACTGTGACAAGTATGTACATAGAGAGAGGGGGTGTGGGTCACATTATTCTCCAAAGCAACAAAGAAGGCAGGGCAAGAAGCAACGGAGGGAAACTAATCAAGGAGGGAAGCAACCTGGAATTCAGGAGAAACTTCCTAACTGTGAGGGCAATTAACCGGTGGAACTGCTTGCCCCATGAAGTTGTGGCCGCTCCATCACTGGTGGTTTTCAAGAAGAGACTGGACAGTCACTTGTCTAAATGATATAGGACAGTGTTGGCGAACCTTTTCGTGCTGAAATGGGAGCGTGCACATGCGCACGGAGGAGCACTGGAATCCAGAAGAGCAGTTCCCTGGCATGGACACACATGCTGAGAAACTGAGCTTCTGGTTTCAGCGTTCGCATGCATGCCAGTCACCTGGTCTTCTGGTTCCTGGTGCACATGCACACGCAAAGACCAACTGGCCAGCACACTTGTGCACGCTGGAACCAGGAAGAGCAACAGATGACGGCTGGCGTGCTTGGAGAGATGGCTCTGCGTGCCACTTCCAGCACGTGTGCCACAGGTTTGCCATCACAGGTATAGGATCTCCTGCTTGACCAGGGGGCAGGACTAGGAGACCTCCAAGGTCAAATCCTAATCCTAATCCTATTCTATTCTATATTCCAATATTTATTCTATTCTATTCATTTTCTAAATTCCATTCCATTCCATTCTATTCTATTCATTTTCCCCGGATGACGTATGAAATGTTGTGCTGGTTGCTGGTTGCTAAGACTTGCCCACCGGTTTCTTTGCAGACTTTAGTAGCTTGGTTTATTATTGTGGGGTTTTGTGTTTTGTTTCATAGTACAGGCAGTCCTCGACTTATAACAGTTCATTTAGTGACCATTCAAAGTTACAACCGCACTGAAAAAAGTGACTTATGACCGTTTTTCACACTTACAACCATTGCAGCCTCCCCAATGGTCACATGTTCAGAATTCAATGCTTGGCAACTGATTCGTGGATCCCCTTTTGCGACCGTCTGATAAGCCAAGTCAATGGGGAAATCAGATTCACTTAAGGACCGTGTTACTAAGTTACCAACTACAATGATTCACTTAGCAACTGTGGCAAGAAAGGTCACAAAATGGGGCAAAACTCACTTAAATGTTTCACTTAGCAACAGAAATTTTGGAGCCAATTGTGGCCGTAAGTTGAGTACTACCTGTATCTGCAAAAGCCTGTGATAAATACATACATCAATCATTCCAAAGTCTGTGAACTTTCGGGGGACTGGCCTTTTCAAAGGCGCCCAGGGACACGGGCTGAGGGCCACAATGTCCAGCCCTGGCTGAGCCATTCGTCTGCCAATATTGCAGGCGGGCATCCAGCAAAGACCAGGCTGTGCAACATGGAACGTGGCTTTTTAACTCAGCCACAATTTACAGGGAGGCTTCAATGGAGTTGCTACCCCAAAAAGCTCCCCCTTCAAGTCACAGGATTTGGGGTGGGGTGGGGAGGGAAGGCTCAGGCCTTTGCCAGCTGCTCAGCTCAGGGTTGGGACACACACACACACACACACACACACACACACACACAGAGTTGCCAGTTGGTGCAGCCGAGATGCTCCTGGAGGAAAGAGCCCCAAGCCCCCACCCAGGGCTGGCTTCCCCCCAACCTTCCCCCAGGGCCCCAAAGAGGCTGCAACTTTCCATAGGATCACGGGGAAAATATGCACGGACTGCAAGGGTGTCAGCTGCATTTAATTAAAGCCGGGCCTTTTCCTCTGATGTTCTCGGAACAGAAAATGTTAACGGAAGATGAATTTCTGCCAAAAGGCCAGGATGGCAGCCCCTGAACTGCTCCTTTAAGCAGAACACTATGTCGTCGTCATAATCATCATCATCATCATCAATGCAGGCCCCCACTTGACCCCAATGTTTAACAAAAATCAGTTTCAATAAAATAGTAGCAGCAATCTCCAGATTTCAGCCCCTGCCCCTGCAATGCCCAAGGGAACCACCAGAGGTCCCCAGGGCACAGGTAAAGACTGACCCCTGCTGGGCACAGAAGCGGCCATCCCTAACTGCAGCCTGAGAACTGGGGGTCCCAGAGAGACCGCTGGAGGTTCCTGAGACACCCCAACAGGGGGAAGGGGGCCCTTCCTGGCAGGAGAGACCCTTGCTGGTGAACGATGAGAAGGAGGCAAAGGCTTAGGATCCTGGATGGGGGAGGAAGTAGGAAGGTGGGAGTAGATCCAAGGAGGGAGGGGCTGATGGAGGAGCTGCGTTCACACCTGACCCTTTGGCAGCCTCAGGCACCCGGAGGGCAGCAGGGCCTGGGTGGGACCTGGAGCATCTGTGACCCCTTCTAGCACCGTGGAGAAACCGAGCTCCTTTGGCCCAGGGCTGCCCAGCGGAAGCTCCTGGAGCAAGCCCACCCCCGTTCAGGAGGTGGGGCATCCTTGCGCCTTAACAGGGAAGGCCCCTAGGGGACCCTCCCTACATCTCATCTCCTGTCCTTTGGCACCATCCCTCCGACAGGGCAGGTGGACTCACTGCCCCCCAAGCTCTCCCACTGGGGCTTCCTTCCACCCTCCTGCCTCCCCACTGCTGACCCTCATAGTAGGCATCTCCCAGCTGCCCTCCAAGAGCCACAGGGCAGGTGCGAAAGGGCCACTTAAGGTTGGGCCCTGAGGCCGGCCCCTCCGTGCCACCAGCAGAGACCCGGCCTCAGCAATGTTGGAAGGACTGCTCGTGGCTGACGAAGGCCGGGTTGGTGTAGGCGGGGCCCGGCCCTTCGAGTGGGACGGCCGTGGATCCTGAGAAGTCGGTCCTGTTGCTGGGGGGCCACGCCGGGTCCCGCTGGAGGGCGCGCTGGAGCTGCTTGTAGCGGCTGCTGGACTGGTACCCCACGGCCCTCTTCAGCCACTGCCAGAGCGCCCTGTTCTCTATCAGCCATTCCTGCGGGGGGAGGGGGGAGGAAGAGAGGGGGCAGAGCAGGAGTCAGAGGGCCACAGCAGAGGACAAAGCCTCCCCAGCCCTCCCGAGGGGCAGCCCTGGAGACAGTGCAGGATGCCAGAAGCCAAGGCTGCCCCTGATGGGTTGCCAGGCCTGTGGAACGGGGTGGCTGGGGGCACCTCAGGAGAGGAACTGCAGGACGGTTAGTCCTCCACTTATGAGCCCAACGTCTCCACTGATAAGCAAAGCAGTTGTTAACTGAGACACGCCCCATTTTACAACCTTTCTTGCCACGGTTGTTAAATGAATCTGGCTTCCCCATTGATTTTGCTTGTCAGAAGTTCACAAAAAGGGGATCACGTGACTCTGCAACCGTCATAAGTCCATGCCAGTTGCCAAGCCCCCGAACCTGGATCATGGGACCCCGGGGAGGCCGCACTGGCCGAAGTCTGTCCTCAGTCCCTGTTTTCAGGGCCATTGTGACTCTGAATGGGAACCAAATGAATGGTTGCCAGTCATCCTGAGAGGGGGCAGTTTTCGGCCGGGGGGGGGCAGGGCAGGACCCCACTCACCTCCACAGCAAGGGAGGCGATGAAGGCGACCAGCAGCAGCCCAAGGAGCCAGACCCTCCAGAGGGTGGGGGTGCACACCAGCTGTGGGTGGGAGAGATGGCAGTGGGTCGGGGGGGTCCTGCATCTTGCTCCCCACCACCCCACCCCCCACCCCTCAGGCCTGGCTAAAGACGCTCTGCCTCCCCTGGGAAGCGGCTGACCGGGGCTCCGCTCACTCCCTCCACCCCTGCAATGGGGCAGCCCAGCCTTCTTGGGGTCCGTCTCTCCCAACCTGAAGCCCCCCCCGCCCCCCTCCCCAATAGGCTGGACTAACCCCCATCATGCACTGCCAGCAGAGCCTTGGATCCAGGAGTGCAAGCCTGCTTCAGATGCCCAGGGGTGTCTGTGGGTGGGATTTGCACTCGCTTGGCCACAGGTCAAATTCCTGGTCCTTGGAGTGTAAACATGGACAGACCCAACACAGGAGGGCAAGCTTGGCTGCAGGCCAGGGGCCAAGCCTGGGAGACAACAGACAACAGGCACACACACACACACACACACATACACTTTTTTCCATTGCTGATGAAAGCTGAGCTACCGAACTGCCTGCCTGCTGCTCTGAGCCTCCACATCAACTCTGCAGCTCCGTCTGGAGGGAGCACCGGAGGATTACACACACACACCTCGGCACCCCTTCCAGGCCATGGGCTGAACCTTCTGCCTTGCGCTGGAGCCCAACGGAGGTTCTGCCCTGAGGTTCAGCGGAAGGCCGGCCCCACCTCGGCCAGGCTGAGAAGTGGGTCTCTGGGATGGGGGCCTTCCAGACCCCTGTGGCCAGGCCTCCCCCCCACTCCCCACCCGTCAGCCCTGCTTACATCCATCTGGGCGTAGAGTCCGTCTATGTTGGCAAAGAGGAAGAAGAGGCAGGTGGCCAGCTGCACCATCAGGACAGCAACGAAGATGTCTGGAGGGGCAAAAGAGTCATGGGGGGGGGAGAGAGGCAGGCCAGGAAGAGGCTAAAGGAGGGGCCAAGTGCCAGCAGGAGAAGGGCAAAGAGACGGAACCCGTAAGCTCCCAGCCCCCCCCCCCCGCCCCCACCTGCCCTCCGAGAGCCCCTCGGGCCTTCCCTCCCTCCGTCACAGACAGTGAAGGATGCCCTTGTGGGAGCTAGCCCAAGGACCCGTGATGTGGATATGGGGTGTGTGAGTGTGTGTGCAGATGGGAGAGGGTCCAAGAGGCTCAGGGGAGCTCATTTCTCCCCCCCCCCTCCAGAGAGAGCCAAGCGCAACCTCTCTCAAAGGCCCCCTGCTGCCTTTGGGACCTTGGATTTGGGGTGTGAGTGTGTGACTCTGGGCTTGTCATGCAGAAGGAGCTCCCTTCCACCAGCTGAGCTGCCCCGGGCCACAACTGGGCTTTCCTGGTTTTTTTCTTTGAAGAACTGAAGATCTGAAGAAGCTTCTTAGATGAGGAAGTCCAGTTGCCTTTTGGAAAAGCACCTTTGGGACTCTCTACCCAGACTTCTCTTGGGGGATTTCTGGCATGGAGGCTCCAGGCAGGGAGGGGCCTTGTGGCCTGAAGGAAACCCCCGGCCTCCTCGGCCTCTGGCTGTTGACCCTAACCCTCTGGAGAGCACATCTCAGGAACCCAAGACTCAGCAGCTCCAAATCCCTTCAGGCCAAAATCAACGTACAGCCCAGCCCAAAGGTGGCCCTCGGGGTCACCTCGTGCCTTCCCTTCCTCGGGAGCTGCAGATGGGCAACCAAAGCCCAGCTAATGCCCAGTGGGGACTTGTGGTCACTCAGCCCCCAGGGAGACCCCCCCTCCCTCTGGGCCCCTGCTTGGCCCTCTTACAGTTTTTGTAGAGGGGCTCCCGGAAGGGCCTCCCCTTGGAGAAGACCAGGGCCACCGTCAGGCAGTAGAGGGTGCAGAGGAGCCACACGCTGGTGTTCTCGTAGCTCTGGAAGCCGTCCCTGGACAGGGGAGCTCGGGGGCCGTGGCCGTGGCTGTGGCCGTGGCTGTGGCCGTGGCCGGGAGTGACGTTCTCGGGGGAGCAGGCCCTGGAAGGAAACGGGGGAGGGGAGACCTCAAGTGTTTATTGGGTGTTTATTTATTACGTTTATATTAGAAGGTAGAATCCTAGGGCTGGGAGGGACCTCAGAGGCCTTCTAGTCCAATCCTCTGCTCAAGGCAGGAGACATCACATCATCCTAGTCCAATCTATTAACAAAAGCCCACCCCTGCACGGTCTCTCCGTATTCTTAGTGTTTCACCTTTGTCCTTAACTTTAATGCTGCCACATTTATGCTTTTATGCCTTGAAAAGCTGCCCAGAGTCTCAGAGAGTGAGACGGGGATGGGGGTGGGGAATATAAATTGAAATAAATTTGAAGCACGGGATTCCCTGTGCTTCCAAAGGGGCAGCCATCTTAGCCAATGCAGCCAGGTCTGCGCCCCAGCTCTCCTGGGCTCCCCTCGCTCTCTGGGGGGGAGGAGGGGGTCTCCACGCTGTGGGACTGGGGGGGGGCTGCCTACCTGTGGATGTCACTGGGGGAGTACCAGAGCTGCTGCTGCACCAGAAGGAAGCCGCACAGCTGCACCGCCAGGCTGAAGAGCAGGTTCAGCACCACGGAGAGCAGCAGCGGGGGGGCGATCAGCTGCGTGGGGGGCCGATAGGGCGCCAGGCCGGGGTGGGGCCCGTTCAGGCTCACTGCAAGAGAGGGCACCGGGGGTGGGTCTCCCTGGGCCAGAGCAGCTCCAGGGAGGCCAAGCCCAACCCAGGGCTTTGGGAAGGCAGTTGGCACGGCAGGTGTGGAGACGGAGCCTGAAGCAACCCTGGCATTTTATGCCTGCCAGTTCCCTCTTGGCAGGGAGGCCGGCATTTCTCCTAGGAGGTGAAGGGTGCCAGCTTTCCTCTTGGCACACGAGCACTCTGGCGGTCGGGAGGGAGCAGGGCTGCAGGGTCTGCCCCTGAATGAGGCTCCCCCATCCTGAACCGAGCCAACTGTGCCCAGTAAGGGTGGGGCCTCTCTTGAGCCGTTCGTCCGTTTCGTTTGCTTGGCAGACCGGAGGTGGCCGTCCATGCAGAACCAGCCCTTCCGGCCATCCCCCGATCAGTAAAAGGGGGGGCTCCTTCCTTGGTCTCCCTGGAAGGCCCCTTTCCAGCCTCTCCTCCTGGGGTTCTTGGGGGCAGCTTACTTGTCATCCCAATGACGGTGGTGATGGCCAGATCTTGGAAGAGGAACTGGTAATTCCCAAAGGAGTTGAGTTGCTAGAAGCGAGAAGCACGATGGCAGGTCTTAGGCCTCTGGACGCCCAGAGGGGGGTCTCTCCTCCCCAGCCCCAGCCCTTCTAACTGGAGGAGAGGGAAAGGGGCGTGGGCTTCGGCTTCCCCACCCCTCCCAACAGGAGAACGCCAGCCAGCTCACTGCAGGAGCTACCTGGGTCAGGACCCTGAGGCTCTCCAGAGACCTTCCCTTGCTGAGACTGTTCTGAACTGCCAGCCCCTTAAGACCCCCTCCCCTCCCCCCATGGCTGTTGAGATGGAGGGCCCCCTCCCAGATGCAAAGAGAGAGGCCCGGACTGGTGGGCGCTGTTTGAAATGAAGGAGGAAGAGCCCTCTGACCCAGGTCTGGCCATTCTCCCAAGGCTGGCCCTTGGCCGGAAGAGCCCTGGTTCCTGGTGGGACCGACTCCTGCAGCGCCCCCTCCCCACTCTGGTCCCAGCAGAGAAAAAGGCCACCCTACCCAGTAGAGCAGGAGGACGCCAATGTAGCTGGCCAGGCTGAAGACGGCCATGTACTTGAACATGCAGAAGGAGGTGACCAGGGCGGCCCGGCCGTGCCTGCGGGGGAAACAGGAGGGTTAGAGAGGAACGGGGGGGGGGAGAGAGAGTCCTTCTGGGCATGCTCAAGAAACCAGGCTGGTGAGGGCAGATGGAGATGGGTGGAATTTCTGCAAGGAAAAGGAAGGTAGAAACAGGGAGCTTCGGGGAGGTTTTCCTGCTCCTCCAAAGACCACCAAGCCCAGCAGGGCCCGGGGAGGGTCTTGACTCCCCACTGGAAGAGCAAAGGTGGCCCTTCCTGCCACAGGCTTCTCCTCCTCTGGAGAGACCCTCTGCTCTGCTCTGCTCTGCTCAGGGCTGCTCTGGAGGCGCCTGGCTGGAGGCTCCTTTCCCACCTGCAGCAAGTAAAGCCTCCACTTTTGACTGCCCCCTGAGAGGAAGGCCAGCCTGCGTTGGATGAAGGGGACTCAGTCCTCCTCTGAATCAGGGAGGGGTGTTCCCAGGCAGCCCAGCTGCGCCCAAGGAGCCCCCTCCCAATAATGAGGGTTTGCCTCTTTGCAAAACCTGCCCCTCTCCATTTAGTGACCCCAAAGCCCCTCTCCTTGAGGCTTGGGGTGCAGCCGGTGTAACGGTGGGCACCACATGATGCAGACCCTCCACCCAGGGCCTCCCTTGGCATTCCCGCCCCATCTCTTCTCTGCCCACCTGATCAGCTCCGGCACACACTCTATGGTGGGCACCTTGGAGGTGAAGGGGGAAGCCACCGAGGCATCCTGCTCGGAGAGGGAGATCCCCGCGTGGGCTTCCTTCAGGGCCTGCAAGGGAAGAAGCCGGACTCAGAGCCAGGCCTGGTCATCTGCCCACCCGCCTGTGTGCCCTCCGCCGGGAGGATTCAAGAGGCGGTCCCTGGCCTGGTGCTGCTCAGGGACCCTCAGGTGAATTAACCAGAAAGGTCACTCCTGTGATCTATCAGGAAGTGGGGGAGGGGAGGGGAGGGGGGGGAAAGGGGGCACAGGGGAGGGGGTAACGGTGAGAGAGGGGAGATGGGGAATGGGAAGGGGGCACAGGGGCCCCCATTAAAGGAAAGCTGGCCTGGACTGGAGAGCTTTTCCAAAGAGGGGCAGAGGCACCGGGCTGGGTCAGCCAAGCCACTCGGCCAGATTCCCGAGAGAATTCAGCGCCAGCCTCACCCAGCAGCCTCTCCTGTGGCTGTGAAGAGGCCCAGCAGCACCTTCTAAGCAGCCCCTCAATGCCTGCTGAAGATGCCCAGCATCCTTGCCTTGGCCCCCATCCTGGGCATGGCAGGGAAGAGCCCGTCCCGTGGGCACAGTGATCCCCAAAGCATGCCTCTTTCACTGATTCTGCTCTGCCCCTGCCTGTTGGCCAGGGAGACTCCTGCCCCCCTGCCCAGAAGACTCACCCCACAGTCATTGGCCCCGTCTCCGCACATGCCCACATAATAGCTGGAAGAGAGAAGACAGAGCCCGGGCCCCTCCGTGAGTCCCGGGCAGCCCAGCCCAGCCCAGCCCGATTCCCTTGCAGGGGTCCCCAGGGCCCCTCACTCACTCAAGCTGCTGGAACTGTTGCACCAGGTGGGCCTTCTGAGCAGGAGACATCCTGGCGAAGACCGTCCCGTTCAGCAGCAGCTGCAGGAGAGAGCCGGGGCTTCACAGGGGGCATCAGACCCACAGGGGGGAGAAGGGAGCCCAGAGCAGGCTGGCTGGCCCAGCACCTTCCCCTCCGGGCTGGGCTGGGCTCTCTGCGCTCACCTGCGGAAGGAGGTGCCCAAAGTGCTGGCTGAAGACCTCGTAGGAGCCCCCGCTCAGGCAGAAGTGGAAGCCACGGTCCCAGGCGGGCGGAGGGTCTCCCCCCGGCTCCACAATGACCCCCTGCAAAGGAGAAAGGGGGGCAGTGTGGGGGAAATGGAACTGTTCCGTAAACAAATGCGGCCTTGCAGCTCCCAGTGGGGCCCATGAAAGGTTTTGTCCTTGCAAGCCCTGAATCTCAGCTGTAGTCCTTTGTTTTCTGGAGAAGGGCGGGAAGATTTTACTGATGAGCGTGTATCCACCCATCATTTCCCCTCCTTTCTGAAATGTGTAAATCTGAGG
Organism: Pantherophis guttatus; assembly: GCF_059756535.1. Lineage (NCBI taxonomy): Eukaryota > Metazoa > Chordata > Lepidosauria > Squamata > Colubridae > Pantherophis > Pantherophis guttatus. The sequence goes on along the minus strand of NC_142068.1, from coordinate 555,385 downwards.
GCATCTCTTTGTGTGTGTGTGGGGGGGGGGTGTCTCCCTCTCTCCAGCACTTCTGTCTAATACACCCTGCAGTGAGCCTTGATTATTTGCTTTGGGCCCTGTGGTTTGAGGCCCCAAAGGGGTCTGGAGGGCACAAAGGCAGCCACTGAGGGTTTTGCCCAGCAGCCCCTGGCCCTCTGCCTCCCCTCCGCCAGTCCACTCACCTCTGGTCTGCCCCCACCTTCCTGGCTGAGCTCCTCCAGCTCTTCCCAGCTGACGGAGGCCGAGGGCTGGCCTGGCTGGGCACGGGCTTCCACCAGAATCACCCGGCTGCCCTGGGGGATCATGCCCGCATTTCTGGCCACGGTGATCGCAGTCTGAAGGTTGTCACCTGGGAAGTCAAGAAGGGGCATCGCCAACTGAGCCTGGAGCCTGGGGAGTCCCATGCCGGAGTCCAAGGCCCAACCCCGAGCCTTGTCTTTAGCAGCTGGGCTGGCGAAGCTGGGCAGGAGGGGGCCCCTTGGGTGCCATGGGGAGGCCTGCCCCCCCCCAAAGACACAGACTTTCCTTGCACAGAAGGGGATGCCTCTGTCGGTACCAGGACTTATTTTTTGGTTTTGCTACCCCAAAATTTCCCTTGGCCATTACAACATCCACCATGTGACTTCCTTGGTCGTCAGGCAGTCATGAAGGAAGGGAAGCATGGGATATGTGGTGGTAAAGAAAGAAACCCACTAGGAAGAGATGGGAAGGGAATCCTGGCAGAGGTATCCCTGCTTAGGGGGTCTGGTTTTGCCCAGGATGGCTGCTCCCAATGCGCCCCACCCAGGGGTGAAATCTAGCAGGTTCTGACAGGTTCTGGAGAACCGGTAGCGGAAATTTTGAGTAGTTCGGAGAACCGGCAAATACCATCTCTGGCTGGCCCCAGAGTGGGGTGGAATGGAGATTTTGCAATATCCTTCCCCCAGGAGTGGTGAGGGAATTGGGATTTTGCAGTATCCTTCCCCTGCCACGCCCACCAAGCCACACCAAGCCTACCAAGCCACGCCCACAGAACCGGTAGTAAAAAAAAAATTGATTTCACCACTGGCCCCACCCAGCATCCCTGATTCACAGACCAGGATTCTGCCAAGGATGGGGGTGCTGGGTGGCACAGCCAGGGGCTTCTCCTGCTTCCAGCTACCTGGCCAAAAAGGTGGACTCACCTGTGACCATCACGCTCCGGAGGCGGGCCTGGCTGAGCTCCTGCAGGACCGGACGTGTCTCGCTCTTCAGGCGGTTCTCCATGACCAGCAGGCCCAGGAAGGTCAGGCCGGACTCCAGCTCCTCCCTGGACAGAGGAAAGGGGGAGGTGGGCAGGCCACAAGAGGGTCCTTCTGCCCAGGAGAGCTCGGGAGACCCCACCCCATCCCAGCCTGCCTCCTGGCTGGGAGCAGTTCTGTCACCCCCAAGTACAGCAAAGTCTACACGAGGTTGCTTGACCTCAGGGGGCTCAGGAGGGACCCTCTCTCTCTCCTCTGTGCCAGTCATCCTTCTCGCTGAAGTTGGGGGAGCTACACGCCAGCACTGTGTGGGAAGCCGGGCAGGGCAGGGCTGCCTCGAGGGCCAGCAGGGGGCCCTGTCTGCAGCCTCCCCTGGGCCACCTCAGGGCCTTCTCTCCTGCCCGCCTGCTGGGGCCGCCAGACCCTTACCTGGTCAGGGAGGTGGCCGGCCGTCCTTCCTGCAGCCGTTTGTGTGCCAGCGCAATGACTCGGAAGCCCTGGGAAGTGCAGCCCTGGAGTTCGTGGGCAAAGCTGGCAGGCACTGGGGGAAGGGGAGAGAGTTAGGCCCCAGGAAGGAGAAGCAGGGAGCTCCCACACCCCCACACCCCCGGTGCAATTGCCCTTGCAAGAAAGACCCCGTGTCCCAGCCAAGACAAGGAGCAGGCCCTAAAACGTCTGGACCACTCCCTTTGATCTTCACACTTAATTAGGGGTCCCATCAAGAAAGACCCCCAACTCACATCCTCCAGAGCTCAGAGCCCCCTCTCCTCCCCATCTGCCAGGCTGGAGCAGAGCCTCAGAATAACAAGCAGAATGACAGAAGGGACCTTGGAGATCTTCTAGTCCAGTCCCCTGCTCAAGCAGGAAACGCTATGCCATTCAGAACAAACGGTTATCTAATCTCTTCTTAAAAACTTCCAGTGATGGAGCATCCACAACTTCTTGTGGCAAGGTGTTCCACTGGTTAATTGTTCTCTCTGTCAGGAAATTCCTCCTTAGTTCCAGGTTGCTTCTCTCCTTGATTAGTTTCCATCCATTGTTCCTTGTCTTGCCTTCTGGTGCTTTGGAGAATAGGTGGACCCCCACTTTTCTGTGGCGGCCCCTCAAATATTGGAAGACTGCTATTATGCCTCCCCTCTGCAGGCCCCATTGCTGTCCAGCCCAGCCAGGCACAGTGGGCAAAGGCAGTGCAGGGCAATGCCAGCTGAGGGCTCACCTGTCTCTGGCTGGCAGAAACTGGCCACCATCTCAGGGGCGCCCTTCATGAAGACCTGGCCGTCCCCAGGGACCTCCTGGGCCACCACCGTCATCCGTTGCAGGGCTGAAGAGAAGGGAAACTGCCGGAGGACAGCCAGGCCCTTCACAGGCACCTGTGGGGGGGGGGTGGGAGGCAGAGGTGAGACAGCCACCTAGCAGGCATTTCCCTGCACCTGTAGCCATTCCTGGCCTCTTTGCATAAAACAAAACGGCACTGGGACATTGACAGGTCAATGGTTAAGGGAACCAATCTGGCATCTCTGAGCCTGGCTTTCATAGGGTTTACTGGATGGCACCAAGTCATATGAGGCAGCCCCAAATCAGCTGTTTACACCCAGCTCCCCAGTTGTGCTTCTCACTCTGCCCACTGGCAGCAACTAGGGAAACAACTATCCTTACTCAGGGGTGGGAACTGGACAGAGGCTTGGGCCCATCTCCACTTGCTCAAAGGAGACCTCACGGGTGTGGCAGTGGGTCTGTGGGCAAAGCCACCCAGTTGGCAGAAGGTCCCTGCCTGTGTCCAGGAGCACCAGGAGAGGGACCTAAGTGAAGGCCACAATCTCGCTCGCTCGACCACTTGGACCATAAGCAAGGCGAGAGCTGCAAGTCAAGCAGATGCACCTGTTTCCCTCACTTGAAGGAGCCAAGAGGAAACCGGTGCCAGGTCGAGCTTTCCTGTTGTCAAGAACTCATGGGCAGTGGGCAGGATCAGATCGAAGGATGCCCAGGCTTGGTCCCTGAGCACCGCCAGAGGCCCACCTGATCCCTCCCTGGGGTGGGGCATAAGCCAAAGGCCATGTTGAGGCCAGTTTGAACAGAATTATAAGCAAGGGCCCAAAGGAAGAGAAGAGAGAGTCCCTTCTCTGCCAAGGGCTGACCAAAGGAACTGGGCACTCACCTCCGCAGCTTCGGGTCCCGGGCTGACCACCAGAACATTTGCCGGTTCTCCGTCCCAACCAACGGAGTCCGCAAGTTCCTGTTGTTTTCAACAGAAGGAAAAGTTACATTGTGCCATGAGGTCTGGGCCCCACGTCCATTGGAAAGGGGGATGCGATGACGTTGAAAAGCGGGTCTGCAGAGCTTCAAGAAATAGACTCTTCTGGTAAAGGTCAAAGTGATAAAAAGAAACTTGTGTCTGTCGATGGCCGTAGGGCAGGAGTGGACAACTGTGGCCCCTTTCGATTGATGGACTTCAACTCCCAGAATTCCTGAGCCAGCCAAAGGGGATATATCATGACATCACCGACATGCAAATGAGGCAACGATGGGATTTGTATCATTTGAGTGATGACCACATAAGTGGCCAGGTGCCCCCCCTCTTGGTCTTGAACTAATGGGGAAGCAAGCGGCATCTTTGGTGGCCTGCCAGGGCTTGGGGAAGAGATCAGGGGGCTGCCGGCTGCCCCAAAGGGATGAAATGGGTAAATTGGCATTTGAGGAAAGGTGGCACCCCAAGGATATCATCAGGAAGTAACCCACAGACCCGGCTCCCCTCTCAGTTCATACAGCCAGACTTCCTCCAGGTTCCACATCAGGGGACACCGACAGGACCAACCCCAGATTTATTCTGGGTGTCCTCCTGGACGCACGGCTGTCCTTAGAAGAGCACATGACGGCCGTGGCCAGGGGGGCCTTTTATCAGGTTCGCCTGATTCGCCAGTTGCAGCCCTTTCTGGATCGGGACGCCTTGCGCACGGTCACTCATGCCCTTGTCACCTCCCGGTTGGACTATTGTAATGCTCTCTACATGGGGCTCCCCTTGAAGAGCACTCGGAGGCTCCAACTGGTCCAGAATGCGGCCGCGCGGGTGGTTATGGGTGCAACCCGTTGCGCCCACGTGACACCCCTCCTGCACGAGCTGCACTGGCTCCCAGTGGTCTTCCGGGTGCGATTCAAGGTGTTGGTTACCACCTTTAAAGCACTCCATGGCATAGGACCCGGGTACCTTCGAGACCGTCTTCTGCCACCAATAGCCTCCCACCGACCAGTCCGCTCCCACAGAGAGGGTCTCCTCCGGGTGCCATCAGCCAAGTTATGTCGGCTGGCGACACCCAGGGGGAGGGCCTTCTCTGTGGGAGCTCCAGCCCTGTGGAATGAACTGCCCCCCGAAATACGAAAGATTTCCGACCTCCGGGTGTTTCGCTGCGCTCTGAAGACCCTGTTGTTCCGCCAGGCAGGGTTACTAACATAACGTTTTAAATTGGGGTATTTTAAATTTCTGGGATTTTAATTGGAGCCTAATTATTTAATGATTTTAAATTTTAAATTGTTGTCGTGTTTTTTGTGTTTTTAAATAGGCTGTACACCGCCCTGAGTCCTTCGGGAGAAGGGCGGTATAGAAATAAAATTATTATTATTATTATTATTATTATTCTAAAAGAACAAAATGGAGCTTCACCCAGTGAGTTGCCTCAAACATCTTGAGGTCCAGCGGATCCCCCTGAGTCTTCCCGTCCAGGACCATCAAGGAATGGCAGCAGGCCATGGCTGCATACGCCGGGCCCCAGGGCATTGGGTGGCCAGAAGAGAAGCGATGGACCTCCTGGAAGCTGGGGTTGAGACAATAAGTCACACGCTTTGACACAAGCTACCTTAGATGTCCCACAGAGGCAAGAAACCAACCAGCATTGAAGGCATGCTTAGTTGCCTTGAGTTTGGAGCTTCTGAGTTTTCCCGGAAATTATGTTTCAGCTCTTGCTATTCTTCTACAAGACCCGTGCAGCGCCCCCCCCCCCATTGCTTTGCCATCATTCTGAAACAGATCACCCTGGATGGCCAGTCATGCTGCTGAGAGCCCCTCCAGGAGGCAGGGAGACCTTGTGAACATCTGATGGGACACAGCAAAAACCCTCCTGGTTCTAGCAAGGTGAAATGGTTCTGGAACCTGCCTGCAGCTCCTGAGGAAGAGGAGCAAGATTCGCCTTCTGGGAAGATTCAGTCTTATTATTATGAGGTTTCACACAACTGAATTTCTGAGGGGCAAGATAGATGCTCTCCATTCAGGCTTGACGTCGTGCACATCTCAGTCCATGTTTTGGGCCGTAACACTGAAGTTGTTTGCCATTGTGGTCTCAGCAGGGGGTAGTCCCACCACCCATTCAAGTGCTAACCAGGCCCAAGTCTGGATTCCTCAGAGACTTCAGGGGTAGCAGAATCAGGGCATTTACAGTTACCAGGTTCCAACTTCTGCTAGGCAAGATTACTGGCAGTCCTCAACTTATGACCATTTGTTTACCAACGATGCAAAGTTATGATAGCACTGAAAAAAGCCATTTCCGTGGGACTGTTGCACCATCCCCAGAGTCACCTGATCTAAACGGCAGCGTTTGGCAAGCAGCCTGCATTCACGCCAGTTGCAGCATCCCAGGGTCACGTGATCAGCACTTGGGACCTTCCCAGGGGGCTTCTGACAAACAAAGTCAATGGGGAAAACTGGATTCGCTTAACAACCGGTACAAAAAAAGGTTTTAAAATTGGACGTGACTCCCTTGGGGATAAAATGGACAACGGGGGACAGGATTTCCATCCCTAAGTGATGCGATTGTTCGATTGCCTCGCTTAGCAATGGCAATTCTGGCCACAACTGTGGTCATAAATCGAGGACTCCCTGTATGCTCCACTTCTCAAATATAGCAGTTAATTGAATTTTAGAAAAAAAAAATGGCCGGAGAGCAGAAATCCAGAGCTGGGTACCTCTTTCCTTCGGCCAAGACGATGCCCCACAGGTCCAGCCCGTCTTCAGTGAGGGTGCCCGTCTGCAGGTGGGTCCACGTGTGCCAGAGTCAAGGCGAGGACAAAAGAAGGGGGCACGGTCAGGAAGCAGGGCAAAGGAGGGGGTGCTTCAAACCCTCCCCAGCGCCCTCCTGGGCTTTCTTGGGGGTTCAGGATCTGACCTGATGGAGAAGTCGGAGGAGTTTCTGAACTATGCCCAAGCCCTTCTTCATAACTGCAAGCCAGGGAGGCTCCATTTGGGGAAGGCACCTGGAAGCCATTAGCCCAACAGGTGCAGAAGAAGCATGTGTGAAGGCCGGGGGTCGGGGGGAAAAACTCAGATCAGCTCCCCCCTTCCCAACTCTACCCCTGGGTTAGAAAAAGGGGGGGAAGGGAAGTCTTGCAGGGTTACTAGAGCCTGCCTCCTCCACAGAAATGGCTCTCCTCTTCCTCTGGACTCAGTTTCCCAGTCTGTCTCCCTCTCAATGGCTGGCAGGTCTTACTGGTTGGGTGTGATGGGAACTGTAGTTCAACAACCCAGACTGTCCTTTGAAAGCCGAAGCTCAAATACTTTGACCACCAAGTGAGATGAGAGGATCCTTGGAGAAGACCTTGGGAAAGAGGGAAGGCAGAAGGAGATGGCAGAGGAGGAGATCCATAGATAGGGTCATGGACACAATCAAGATGAGTTTGGGCAAACTCTGGGAATCAGTGGAGGAGGGAGGGGACTGGCGTGCTACGGACCATGGGGTCATGAGGAGTCACACACAACTTAGCAATTGAACAACTGAACAACCGAAGTACAGAACAACTTCCAGGAGGACAGCACCGATCAAAACACTCCAGATCAAAATCAGTACCCTGAGGACTTATAGGGACCCCTTGTTGATTACTGTATATTTACTATTGCATAATTTATATGTAAACTGTTTAGCAAACTCCAAACAGCTCTTACAAAGTCTTAAAATGTAATTCCCTAAAAGTGTCAAATTTAAGTAGTTAACAGATTTTTTTTAAAGACTTTGGAAATTCCTTAGTACTTGGCAGAAAACTCTGGTCTTCATTTTAGCTTTAATTCTTTGTGGGATAGAGAGAGACAACGGGTGCATAATCTGGGGTCCTCCTGGATTCTCGGCTCCTGCCCAGGGACAGTGGGCAGCTATGGCCAAGGGGGGCTTTGCGCAGATTGCTCTTAGGCCCCCTTTGTGTCCATTCCTGACCTGGTCTATCTGCTCACCATCAATCACACTTTACTGCAGTGCTCTCTACATGGGGCTGCCCTTGAAGACTGCTCAGAAGCTGGGGCAGAATATGGCAATTTGGGCAGTCTTGAGTTTAGTGTCATAGTTTGCCATGCAACACCATTGTGGTGCTCCTGGATGGATGGATGGATGGATGGATGGATGGATGGATGGATGGATTCAAGCTGCTGGTTACCCTCTACTACTCTTCATGGCATGGAATCAGGTTACCTGTGGGATCATCCATCCCAGGACCCAAGTCACCCATCACCCATAATATCTCTATGTTGCCACCTCAGATTCTTCCTATGAGCAATTTGGTCAGCAAAATGAGTGGAGAACCCATCGCAGCAGCCTCAAAGGACGCCACCCCTCTTGTCCTTTCCTAAATGGTTACTCTCCTCCTGTCAAGCATACGAAATCAGGAGTCCAGGCAGTTCAAATAAATATAGGTTTATGACACGCTAAAGCTTTCTAGAAGAATCTGAACTACTAACGGTCAAAGCAAGTAGGCGGCAGATAAGAGTCAAGGGAATTCCTCCAGAATTGAGTGGAAACATGCAAGAGATAGAAATAGAAACAAACTTGTGGGCCGATCACAATCCAATCAAAATTAGTTGGAAGGGACAAAAGAGGAAAGTAAGATGGACTTTAAATCAATCTATAACAAGAGGATTTATACAGATGATGGAAAGAGAAATGGGGTTCTTCTTTAAAGAGAATAGAAAAGAGGAGACCTCGTTACTGAATGTGTGGGATACAGCAAAAGCGTTTATTAGAGGACTAGCCATAACTTATATAGCAAAGAAAAGTAAGAAAAAAACAGTATCAAAAGATTTTGGAAGAAGAATATAAAGGACTTGAAACAGACTTACAAAAGGAACCACACAAGATAGGCTTAAGAAACCAAATGGAGCTGATCAAACATAAGCTAAATATTATGGGAAAAGACAAATTGGCACAACAAATAAAAAGAACAAAGCAAAACGTTTTTGAAAATGCTAATAAACCAACCTGAAGATGGTTAGCCTACAGACTGAAGAAAGAAAAAGAGAAGAAATGGATAAGTAAATTGCAGGATGAGGAAGAGTCAAGGGAATTCAAGGTGGGCTGGACTTCGATCTCTTGTGAGCACAAAGGGACTCAAGGCTAATGATGCGCTTGACCCCTCCCCTCGGGCATAGCCTCCTTAGACAGGGCCACTGGGTGACAGAGAGCCTTCCCAGCCAGTTCTCCATCCCTCCTACCACTAAGCCAAGGACGTGAAGAGTTTTGACTCAGGAGCCTTTGACAACTGTTGGCATCAACTGCATTTGTCTCCCAGCACCTTCACCCTGGTTCATGGCTCCCTCGAGAGTGAAAACGCTCACCTTGTCGAAGCAGATGAGATTCAGCTGGCCACATACATTGATCCTCTGGGGGCTGATGCAGAAAATCCCCTTTTTCTTCAACCGCCTCTGGGTGTAGATGATCCCTGTGGTCAGTGCAGCCGGCAGAGCTGGAGGCACCGCGATGGTGATGACATCCAGGGCTTTCTTCACCACCTCTCCTGCCTCTTGCTAATGGACACACGGAAGGAAGGAAGGAAGGAGGGCAGCAGTCAGCAAGAACAGGCAGGGAAGCCATGCCAAGATGCCAACGAATGCGGGTGCTCCACCAGCTCTTATCCTCATGCCAGGAAAATCCTTGGCAAGAAGGTTTTCCAAAATGTCAGCTTCCCAGGAAGACCAAGGAGGCAACCAGCTGCCTTCCAGATGTTTTGGACTTTGCACTCTCATCAGCCCAAGCCAGCATGGCCAATAGCATGTGATTGTGGGAATGGTCATTTAAAAGGGTCACAGGTGATTGGCTGAGGGAGCCAAAAACTGATGGACCCAATCAATGTCATCCTTCACATACTAGAATCAGGATGGATTCTTTCTTTCCTTCCTTCCTTCCTTCCTTCCTTCCTTCCTTCCTTCCTTCCTTCCTTCCTTCCTTTGGGTTGATTCTTGGCAAAATTTTTTTTTTTAATTTGATTTATATGCCGCCCTTCTCCGGAGACTCAGGGCGGCTTACAGTGCATTCAGCAATAGCCTTCATACTTTTGTATATTTATACAAAGTCAGCTTATTGCCCCCACAAACTGGGTCCTCATTTAACCTACCTTAGAAAGGATGGAAGGCTGAGTCGACCTTGAGCCTTGGAGAGATTCGAACCAGCAGTAAATTGCAGGCAGCTGTGTTAATAACAGGGTGCTTTAAACCACTGTAGTACCAAGGCTCTAACCAGCCCCGCAATTTTCTTGGCAAATTTGAAAGTGGAACACAATTCTGGGTAGCTAATAACAATAGTAAAATCAGTAATAAAAATAATGGGAAAAAATTGAGATGAATCAGGCACCTTACACCCATTCATCTGTATCAACTTTGGGGGTGGGGGGGAGGCAGTTTTTGATGGCTTTCCAGAAGATTAAGAGGGCCTACCAGATCTCAAAGGGGAAACTGCTCCAGAGGGCAGGGGCTGCTATGGAAAGGGCACCCTTCCCAGATCCCACTAGATGGCAACATTTAAGGGAAGGGGTCTGCAGTGCGTCCTCTTCACCCAATCTGGTGGATAGATCTTAGCCTTAATCCTTCTAAACCAGGAGGTCTCCAACCTTGGCCACTTTAAGACTTGCGGGCTTGAATTCCGGGGCCAGCTGGGGAATTCCCGGAGTTGAAGTCCACAAGCCTTAAAGTTGCCAAGATTGGAGTCCCCTGATCTATACTAAAAGCTATGAGATAATTATAGCCCTTATGGATTCTGAACTGTTGCTTGAACCATAGATTTGTATGTAGAGCCACCAGCAGGGCTAACTGAGCAAGGAAGGAGCCTCCATATTTGCGCCCCCCCCCCAGAAGCCCCTGGGCAGCCTCTGCCCTTCCCCCACTGCTCACCCCATTGATTACAAAGACACAGATTGTGTAGATCATCCCGATGCCAGCCACCACCACGAGACACAGGAGAAACTGCATGGCATCCCTGTAGAGGCGGAAGTTCATCGGCTTGGGATACAGGATGGATCTCACCAGGTCTCCCTTGGCTGTGTTGAAACCTGAGATGGTGAAGAAGAGAGAGGAGCAGTGATCCTTAGAGGCCTCCTAAGGCTGGGAGGTGAGGGAAGGCAGGTTGGGCTTACATGTTTATTGCTCACTTCCTGAAGAGTCTAGGGTGGAGGCAAGGTGGAGGAAGAGGAAGGCAGCACACCAGAGTCCAGACTGAAGGACAGAGACTGCCCACCCTACCTGGATCAGGATGAGCATGAATGGGAAGGTGGTTTCTGGAGGTGGTGGACACGACTCATAGCTACCTCATGAGTTTGAATCATCCTGAGCCACCGGAGGGCCCTCTGTGTATCTGTGACTGAAACCCAGTTCAGAAGACCCTTGGAGGAGATCTGGACATCCAGAGGGAGACACTGACTGGTCCTCTCCCCACCCCATCCTGACCACAAGGATGCCAGAATCAGGCAGTTTAATGAAGGGGTGGGGACCCCTTCCAGAAGAGTCCAGGTTTGGGGGAGAGGGGAAGATCCACTTTCCACTGTCCAGCTTACACCGTTCACACAATACAAGATGCCTGTTCACCCACCGGTCCGCAGCACGACGGCCCTTGCTGGTCCTCCATCACCCCCCCTGGCCTGGATAACGTCTGTCCCACAGAACAGAAGGTGCCTCTTGCTGTCCTCGGAGGAGCTGAGATGCCACGGCTCGCTGCTCTTACAGTCACGGGGCAGACTGGTCTTGGTGACGGGAAGGCTTTCCCCTGGAGGAGGCAGGAAAGGGAGACTCAGCCCTGCCCCCCCCCCATGGCTCCCCAGACAGACGGGTGAAGGATGAGCTGCTCTTTGTGGGCATGCCTCCAGCTCCCACAACGTCTAGAGGCAACTTCTGTTCCACTGGATAATTTTGCAGAGGCTTTTAGCAATAAATCACTTTAACTGAACCTTCATTTGTGGGCCTGACAATTCCACACAATATTACGCACACAGAGCTACAACCACTATTTTGCAAGCTTTATGTGCATGAAATATAAGATGATTCAAAATGTTCCCAGAAGCGTTCAGGCTTCCTTGGGTTTCATCTGCAGGGCCTGGGAGATTTCCGTGACTCCTGTCGGCACCCCCACCTCGCCCTCCCCTGGATTCTAACCAAGCACGCTGCATGTTGCTGCCGTGAAGGGAGTGGGGGTGTAATGCCTCCTACGGAGCCAGACGTCTCCCCATCACCAAATTGAGGAGCTGCTCCATCCCTGTGTGCTGAGACTTTGGTCCAAGCAATGGGAGAGACCGTCACCCCGCTTACCAGTCAGCATGCCTTCATTCACGATGCACTGGCCGCTGAGCAGGAGGGCATCGCAGGGCAGCAGGCTTCTGCCCTCGTCCAGGATCAGGGTGTCTCCGGGCACCAGATGGCGGGATTCCACCTCCTGGGTGCCTGTCGGAAAAGAGAACCTTTGAGGGGGGATTCTGAGGTATTTCTCTGGGGGTCTCTATTTCGGGTCTCTGGGGGGCCGGCTCCCCAAGGAAGGCCCTGCTTCGCCTCCTTCGCCTGCTCTACCCGTCTGTGGCCCCCTTCTAGCTGGACAGCTTAGCTCCTGCCTTTGGGGGGGTGCTGCTCCTCAGGCAAGAATGGGGGCCCCCGGAGCTGCTTCCTCTCCCAGGCAGGCCCCTCGCCCACAGCTCTGTAGCCGCTGAGAGGTCTCGCAAGTTCTGGCCCCATTTTTATGTTATATGCTATGGATAGATGACAAATGTGATATATAGTATATTAGAATACATCATGAGTATAGTGAGCCTACAGTACCTTTTCGTGAACCCACCGGGAATCTCCCATTGCTGGAATGTGTGTATGAGTGAATTATTGCTGAGGATACAAGAGGAAGATTAGTGGGTGCGCAAGGAATGCTGTGGATGGCATTTTTCACGGAGTCATGGAGCAGGGAGTGAGAATGTGGACTTCCTGAGGTGCCTGGGGCAAGATGTGCCCAGTGCTGGGATTCAAGTAATTTAACAACCAGTTCTCTGCCCTTATGATTTCTTCCAACATCCAGTTTGCCAAACTGCTCAGAAAGTTAACAACCAGCTCTCCCGAAGTGGTGCGAACTGGCTGAATCCCACCACTGGATGTGCCCCATTCATGTGAATTCAGAGTAACCAAGGTGGGTATAAAGAGAAGACTGGAAGGAACCCAGATCCCCAAAGAGTGAGACGACTCTTGTCAGAGCAGGGGATGCCCCGAGTCTGCTTCCCAGCCCACTATAACGCAGCCTGATCACCTGAGAGTGTAGGAGAGCATTGCGTGAATGTGTAGCTGTCAACTGTCCCACTGGTATATGCAGAAAAAGAAACTCCTGGGACATAACTTTACCAAGAGAGTAACTTTACTATGGATCCAAAGGGGCACAGAAGAAGCAAAGCCAATTCTAAAGGTTCCCACAGAAAGCAGCATAAATAAATTCCCCTTTTCCCCATTAGCCCCCCCCCATCCATTGCCCACCAATCCAACACATTCTTTGTGTTTTGAGAAACAGCCTGTGCTGTTGGAAAAGTTCTCATAACATGACCTTGAAGTGTAGGAACTTTCTCAGGCTTAGCCAGATGGCTTGGATCCCTCAGCCCAACCCCCAACTCCCCCAGGAATTCCACCCCCTCCCTTCCTTTTCTGTTGTCAAGCTGAGAGGAAAATTACAGGTGAGAATCCAAGTCTAGCTGGGCAACGATACTAGAGCAATTTGAGTAGCCTTGTTGGTTATACTTTCTTAATAGCCTAGTTGGGCATAGCAATAGCACTTATATACCGCTTTACAATGCTTTACACTGCTCTCTAAGCAGAGTCAACCTCTTGACCCCAACGATTTAGATCCTCATTTTACTGACCTCAGAAGAACGGAAGGCTGAGTCAACCTTGAGCCTGATGAGATTCGAACTGCCAAATTGCAGACAGCCGGCAGTCAGCAGAAGTAGCCTGCAGTACTGCTCTCCAACCACTGTGCCACTGAGGCTCTACCGTTGTCACTGCGTTTTTTTTGTGTTTGTCAGCTGTGCTTGAATTCTAAGACTTACGGTAGATGCTAGGCACCTTATCTCTAAGCTACTGTGCATGTCCACATTCTTTCTTCACTTTTCCTTCTTCTAACTTTCTTTGTTCGTCTGCTAGAACTTCTGCCGGCAAGGCAGGGAAGTTTGCCAAGATGTAATTAATAGCTAGTAAGATTGTTTTTTACTTCTTTATAATAAAATGTGTTTTATTAGAATGTATCTCGGGTTTATTGTCTTAAAGTATACTTCAAGGAAAAGCCACGGTCCGTCTCTAATTAAGTGCAATTACCCCAAAAGGGGAACGGGATTAATTGCCACCCTGACACGTGGTAGCAGAGGATGGTTCGGATTGATTTATGGCTTTTTCCTTGCTTCTTACTTTGATGATAAGCATCTAGGCTAATTTAGACAGATGATTATTTTAGCAGTTCACTGAACTGGTAGTAATTACCCCTCCTTGGTCCCATCCACGCCCGGCCGGTCGCCGCTCACCTCTTCCAGCCCCTTGATATTCCAGAGAATTCAATGTTAAATGCAGCAGAGAGAATGCTAACTTTTCTCCCTCCATTCAGAACGGAGCTGCTGTAGCCTGTCCCTTTAAGGTAGTCCCCAGGAGGGAGGGGGCCGGGAGGGAACCATAAAGGGAACAGCAGCTCCATTCTGAATGGAGGGAGAAAAGTTAGCATTCTCTGTGCCACAGAATTCAATGTTAAATGCAGCAGAGAGAATGCTAACTTTTCTCCCTCCATTCACAACTGTCCCTTTAAGGTAGTCCCCAGGAGGGGAGGGGAGCAGCTTTCCTGCCTGTCATCCATTCCTCAATCTCAGTACAGACTGAGGGAAGGATGGTAGGCAGGAATATTCCCCTCCCCATTTTCCTGCCATTCGTGACAAGGAGTAGCTGGGAGGGGAGGGGCCGGTGAGGAGCCCCTTGATGTGAGTGATGTCAAGTTGGCCACGCTCACCCAGTCACATGACCTCCTGCCAACAAGCCACACCCACAGAACCAGTAGGGGAATTTTTTTAATTTCACCCGATACCGTCCCTGTCCTAATGTTTCTTCTATTTGTATCTATTTTATGTATCCAATCCATGCTTATACTTATTACCAAATATGTTCTTGACAAATAAACAAACAAACAAACAAATAAACAAATAAAATGTATAAATATAAAGGAACTAGTTAAGCTTAATTGCATATTAGCCTTGCCTTTTGTCTAAATAACGCAAGAATAAAAGAACTATTGGAAAACTCTATTTGGAGTGGCTTGAACTCAGTTTGTAACATCCTCAGGGCTCTCTCTCATCCCTGGCTCAGACACAGACAAAATGAACGACGGAGATCTCTTTGGCTGCCTTACCTGTCTGTTTCCTGAACACCTTGACCAGGACACTGTTATGGGATTCCGCCAGCTGGTGCAACTTCACAGATTGCTGTGTTAGGAGGAAAGGGAGAATCAGATCAGGGAAGAGAGGGACAGGGGGACATGCCAACCAGTGGGCAGATAGGTAAGGCCTCTGCCAGCTGGCTAGGAAGGTGCCAGCAGCTAACATGCAATGGTCTACTGGAATATCCTGAAGAGATCAGAGGGGGAAGAGGTGCCAGGGTGCCAGGGTGATGGCCAGATAAGAGACACCCCACAGAAGGAATGGGGTATGGGAAGCATCTCCAAAGGGATCTTCCCTAGTTCCTGGAAAATAAAGGCAAGAAAGGAGAAGGAAGGGGTGAGAGGAGGAAGAAGGAGGAAGGAGGAGGAGTTTATAGTTTATAGTTAGTTATAGTTTAATGGATTTCTATACTGCCCTTCTCCCAGGGGACTCAGGGCAGTGTACAGCCACATTAAAACACATGAATTTATAAAATTTAAAACCAATTAAAACAAATATATACAATTTGGCCCTCAAATTAAAACACACATACACCCACTTAAAATTCATATTAGGGCAGTCCGGCTTGCTGAAACAGGAAGGTCTTTAGGGCACAGCGAAAAGTACGCAGGTCGGGGCTAAGACGAAGCTCTAGGGGCAGCTCATTCCGAAGGGCTGGTGCCCCCACAGAGAAGGCTGTCCCCCTGGGTGTCGCCAGTCAGCATTGTTTGGCCGACGGCACCCTGAGGAGCCCCTCTCTATGGGAGCGTATTGGCCGGTGGGAGGTTGTTGATGGCAGAAGGCGGTCTCGTATGTATCCCGGTCCTAAGCCATGGAGCGCTTCAAAGGTGGTGACCAACACCTTGAATCGCACTTGGAAGACCACCGGAAGCCAGTGCAGCTCGCGCAGGAGGGGTGTTACATGGGCGCGCCGAGTCACACCCATAACCACCCGCGCGACCGCATTCTGGACCAGCTGGAGCCTCCGAGTGCTCTTCAAAGGGAGCCCCATGTAGAGAGCGTTGCAGAAGGAGGAGAAGGAGAAGGAACTGGCATTCAACCTTCAGGTCTGGTGAAGTTCACAATTCCTTCTTGTCTTCTTCCAGGATCACTTGTGCTACTCCAACTTTTAGAATTTCTGGGTCTACTCACAATTTGTCCTTTGGAGCAATTTTGTTGAACCCAGGTCACCTCCTGTTCCTAGTAGGCCACCTAGAAATTCTCCACAAATGTTGGGAGACTCCTGAAGCAGCTGGCAAAATTCATCCAGATCCAGGAAGCACCTGAGGGGCAGCCCAAGGCTCCAAGCTAGCAGATGCTCCATGAATTTGAGCTCTTGTAGGGCTGAGCGAATCCTGGGTGGCCGCATGAGGAGAGGGCTTTCCAGGAAGATGAGACAGAACCTCTTGGGCAGCAATTGAGGAATGAACCAATCAGCTCCTCCTCAATGCCTAAGAATGCTGATGAGAAGACATTTTTGGTGAACAGGGAAGGACAGGTAGGCTCACCTTTCTGAGATCATACACAGTGAGTGAAATGGAAAGGAGGGACATGATGATTATGGCCACAGCATACTCAATGTAATTCTCTGCAAACCACAGGCAGACACTGAAGGCTTGGAAGATGTAAAATGGGTGCAGCACCTGGGGAAGAAAAAAAGACACCAGGTGGTTAGGTTAGGTCACCACGATACAAAAAAAAAAAGAGGCTGAGACCCTAGAAATCCTGCAGAGAAGAGCAACAAAGAAGATTGGGGAACTGGAGACTAAAACATACAAAGAACAGTTCCAGAAACTGGATGTGTCTAGTCTAGTGAAAAGGAGGACTAGGGGAGACATGATAGCACTCTTCCAATATTTAGGGGCTGCCACAAAGAAGAGGGGGGTCTATTCTCCAAAGGACCAGAAGGCAAGACAAGAAGCAAAGGATGGAAACTAATCAAAGAGAGAAGCAACCTAGAACTAGGGAGAAATTTCCTCACAGTGAGAAGAATCAACCAGTGGAACTGCTTGCCACCAGAAGTTGTGAACATAACCAGAAAACTCCCTGAGAAGTCAGGAACCTAATAGCCTAGAGCAACCATACAAACCAGATCTGAACTTTTTAACATGTCAGGAGCAAAGTTGCTGAAGACAACAGTCAAATAAACCCTTGGAGATGAGCCAGAAGGCATCTGTGCTGGAGAAAACCTGCAGGGTGCAATCTCTAAAACCACAAGAGGAGAAAAACGCTGCTGGTGGGAAGATTTCAGAAGGCCTCCCCTGTGGGAGTTCTAGGAGGCCTTCAGTACCTCCTGTACCAAAAAGGAGGCTGGGGAGGAGGAGATGGACAACGTGTTGCCAGGTGGGACAGTGGACAAACCAAGACTCAAAGGAGGAACCAGCTACAATTATTTTCTGCTATCTGAAGATGATCCACAAAGCGCAGATGCACAGAACCACCAAAGAATGACTAAGCTGCAACTAAAAGCAACTAAGATGATCAAAGGCTAAAACATATGAAGAACGGTTGGAGGATTTGGGTTTGGCCACTCTAGAGAAAAGAAGAATTAGGGGTGACATGATAGCAGCATTACAGTATTTGAGGGGCTGCCACAAAGAAGAGAGGGTCAAGCTATTCTCCAAAGCACCAGAAGGCAGGACAAGAAACAATGGTTGGAAACTAACCAAGGAGAGAAGCAACCTGGAATTAAGGAGAAATTTCCTGACAGTGAGGATAATTAACCAGGGGAATAGCTTTTGCCTTCAGAAGTTGTGGGAGCTTCATCACTGGAGTTTGTTTCCTGATTGTTTATTTGTAACCTATGACTATCATTAAGTGTTGTACCTTATAATTCTTGATGAACGTATCTTTTATTTTATGTACACCGAGAGCGTATGCACCAAGACAAGTTCCTTGTGTGTCCAATCACACTTGGCCAATAAAGATTCTATTCTATTCTATTAAGAAGAGAAGATCAAAAAACTGGTTTAATGTTGCATGAAGAAGAATTGGTAAGACAGATAAAAGAGAAAGGCCCAATGCATATCAAGAGGGTTTATAATGTTTTGTTAGAAAGAGATTCAGAAACTGAATTGGTTAAAGATTGTATGATTAAATGGGCGCAAAACTTTGCAGAACCAGTTATGATGGAAACGTGGGAAAAAATATGGGTTCAGAATGTTAAATTTACGCAGTCACAGAATTTGAGGGAAAATTTTTACAAAATGTTTTATAGGTAGCATCTAGATCCTAAGAAATTGTCGTGCATGTATCCTAATGTTCAACCAAAATGTTGGAAATGTGATTGTTTAGATGCTACATATATGGTGGACTTGCAAGAAAGTGAAGGCTTTCTGGATAAAAATTTGGTGGGTTATGCAAAATGTTTTGAAGAAAAAACTCCAATTTTCTCCTCAATTGTTTTTATTGGGCATAGTTAAGGACTTTTCAATGGGTGAAACAAAATTGATATTGTACATGGTGAGAGCAGCTAGGCTACTGATTGGTCAATATTGGAAAAGGGATGTTATGCCTACTACTGAAGAATGGACTTTGAAGGTGGCCAGTTTTGCAGAAATGGCGAAGATATCAGCATACTTAAAAGACCGGACTCAAGAGACCTATGCATGGGAGTGGAAGAAATGGATAGATTATGTGCAGAATAAATATCAAACTACGAAGTACCAGATAGCTTTTAGTTGAACGTTGTGTAGAAATGTATAGTATATAGGGGGTAGAATAGTTCAATGTCATCTAGAAATGTATAGTACACAGGGGGTAGAATAGATGTGCGGTAAAGTATGATGATATAATATGACTTGGATTTGGATTTCACCTTGGGGAAGTCATGGGAGGAGGGGAGGGCTAGGGAGGGTTAGGGAGGGAAAGGGGGGGGGAATGGGAAAATTTGTACTTGTAAAACTTTTTCAATAAAAGAAGAGACTGGACAGCCATTTGTCTTTAAATTGTATTGGCTCTCTTGCTTGAGCAGGGGGCTGGACTAGAAGACCTCCAAGGCCCCTTCCAGTTCTATTCTATTCAGATGCAGAAGGCGAAAGAGCTACTTTTTGTGGGGGGGTGAAAGGGAAGCCCAGGACACCCACTCTCTGCCTTGACCCACAGAATGTGCCAGAGAAGCCAATCCACAGAAAGGAAAGTACCTCCTTGACCAACAGCTTCCAGATCGGCGTGACTTCGATGTCGATGGTGTTGGGGCCACAGATTTCCCTCCTGAGGATATGGAAGGGAGAGAGATGAGCTCGGGATCCCCCTCCAAGGCCAACACTAGAGCCATTCCAGAGTCTGCAGGTGGCCTGAGTGAGTGGCCATTCACGGAGCCCTGGTCCTTCGAACAGGAGACCCTGAAGTCGCCTAACAGCTCCTCCCAATGGGTGGAGTTGGCTTGGGGTAGCTTCTGCTGTCAGGGGTGCAGCTACTTTTGTCTCCTGAAGCAGAGCCTGTCCTTGGAAGACCTGGAGGACATCATCAGGTCCTTCCCAAAATTAGAACTGGCCCCCAGGGAGCTGCCCCATCACTTCCTTTATCCACCTGTGTTTTTATATCCCAGCTCCTACCCAAAATGCTGCTCCAGGAGCTGTCAGCAGGTGACACCTCAAGCTTGAGGGGTCCTTGGTGCTCTCTGTGCTTGGATGTTTTCTTGCGGACGTTTCAGGACCCAACTAGGTAATATTTTTGGTGAGGTTTCTAGCACTGATAATGTCACTTAGTTGGGTCCTGAAACATCTGCAAGAAAACCTCCAAGCTCAGAGAGCGTCAAGGACCCCTCAGTTCAACCCTGAGCTACAAAGATTCTTTTCTATTGGTGACACCTCAAATTACAACACTTCAATGACAACCTTTAGATTAAAACACATCAACACGAATGAAAAAGTGGAAGAAGCACCCTGGGCTGCTACTACAAACCAGCAGAGCCCTGCAGAGCTGAGCAAGTGGCTCAGCACTGGCAGGAGAGAAGCCCACCACCACCACCACCGTGTCTTGCAGAGGCCTGAGCCTGGGTGGGGAAGCTCTCGACCAGTAAGAGGCCCAGCGGGACAGTATTCCCATACAGAGCAATGGCAGGCACCCCACCTTGTGGGGGAAGGTGGCCTGGTGGATCCCGTGTGCAAAGACGCTCCCAGAGCCCTGAACACCAACAGGGCTTTCTGCCTGATCAGGTGTGCTGGCCCTGCTGAGTGATGAGAATACCTGAGCTCCTGCTGGGGGCTCGTCAGCCCTGCCCCAAACTTGGCATGGATCTCCAGGGAGCTGTAATGGTCCTCCAGGGCTCTGAGGGAAGAGAAGAGGGCCCAGCTGGTGTTAGAGGGCAGTTTTCATTGGCTGCACCTCCTTCCCCGGCGGCTGAAACTGGACTCACCCAACTTTCCGAAACTCCCGAGCAGAGAAGTCCCAGGCGTACCGGATCTTCTGCACCTGGAGGGATCGCACCTGCGGAGCCAAGCAAGGACAGCAGCCACAGTGAGGGGACGGGGGTCCCAGATGCTCTCAGGCCTGAAGCTGGTGGGGAGGGGAGACCACACCAAACTTTAGGCTTAAGGAAGAGGTGAACCAGTTGGGGGAGGGGGCAGCACTGGAGAGCTTGAAGGAGGGGAAGAAAAACTATTACAGGTACTCCCCACTTAATGACCATTCGAAGTTACAACAGACTTGTGGGCATCTGTACTTCAAAAATTAAGTTTTGATGCCCACAGATCATGTGATCCCGTTTGGACACAGGCAGCCTGTTTGCATTTATGGCTGATTGCAACATCCGGTGGTCACATGAATGAGAATTTTGAAGGGGTTTTTTGGTCAGTTTCCACCATTTACTTCTAGTTTCTGGCAGAAAAAAGTCCTCTGGGGAAGAACAGACTTGTTTAACCCAAAAGTGCTTTTCCAAAAGGCAACTGGACTTTCTTTTTGCTTTTTTCCTTGAAAATGTTTCGCTTCTCATCCAAGAAGCTTCTTTTAAAGGCAACCAGACACATTAAAGTCATCGCGTAACCCTGAGAAGCAAAGCAGGGGGTTTCCAGCCGGCAGTGGGGCCTGGTGGGGCAACCTTCTCCAACCTGGCTCCCCACCAAGGAGTGGAATACAACTGCCTCCCCCTCTGAACCAGTATGCCTGTGGATTATGGGAGCTGGGGGCTTCGAGGGAGAGTGTCTGGTGAATTTCTGCCCTGCTTGCTGTGCCAGGACAGGAGACGTGTCCTGGTTTCACCTCCCAGCAGCTCATGAGAGAAGCCTGGCAATGCCCCCCTCGCTCGGCTGAGCCTGGTAAGAGGAGTAAAGGCTTGGCACTGGCCAGCTCCAGCCTTTTTCTGCTGGGCCTGAAGGGCAGGACCACTAGCAGTTCTCCAAGCCAGGAGGATCTTTGTCTCTGCTCGTCCCATCCTTCTGTCCTTCTTGAAGGCTCCTAGAGCCCCATGAGATGATGGGAATCCCTGTTTACCTTGAACCCGGGTTTCTCGGTGACCCTGTTCAGGAGCGACTCCTGGTCATCCATGGCAAGAGAGCTGGGCTTCATGTGGGCAGGCAGAGGGATCCAGGTCACCTTTTTCCGGGTGCAAATCTGAAATTCATCCTGAGGAAACAGAACAGACATGGAGGACCACAACGCAGGTTAGGAAGGGAGGAGAAACCACCCTGGAGCCCTCAAGCCAGGCCCTTTTCTGAGACCACGTGGAGTGGCCCCTCCCTGCCAGGTGCACCAGAAGGTTGCTTGTAGTTGGTCCCAGGGTCAGCTTGCAGACCAGCAGCCATCCACCCTCCTGCCCACCTGAGCATCTTCTTCGCAGGAGCCCCTTCTGGGTTGGCATCAGTAGTGGGTCCCACTTACCTTCCCTACTGGTTCGGAACTGTGAGCGTGCGCGCCCGGTGCTTCTGCCCATATGCAGAACCCTCTGCACGTGCACAGAGTGTCCGTGATGACATCCGAGCCTCCTGACCAGGGGTGGGTTTCATTTACCTTTGCTACCGGTTCGCTCGCGCATGCACAAATCGCATTTGATGACGGCTGGGTGGCTGGGCGGAGCCTCCCGCCGCCACTGCTACCAGTTTGCCTGAGCCGGGGTGAACCGGTAGCAACCCACCACTGATCCTGCTGCCACCACTACCAGTAGAAACCCACCACTGGTTGGCATTAATGCCCCTCTCGATCAGGGCCTCCCAAAACCGGCAATTTTAAGACTTGTTCTGGGAGTCTTAAAGATGCCAAGTTTGGGGACCTCTGTCTAGGACAGCGCTTCCCACCCACTATGGGTGGCTGGGTATTCTGAGAGTTGAAGTCCACACATCTTAAAACGGAGACGGTTGGGGGAAGCCTGTTCCAGGATTTTAACTCAAGATTGCGATGAAACTCTCCCTGTCCAAAATCTAATGCTAATACACAAACGATCATGGCTCTCGATCCTTCAGTTCTTTTAAGTTCTATCTTTCTATCCAACTGGTCCCATTTTTGCTGGAAACCCTCCATGGGGTCTGTCCTGGTCAGCCCACCATGGTTCAAAGCAGGCAACGATGGTTGATTCAGGTGAGGAGAGGAGACTGAATCGAGAACAAAGGAGATTCCAGATTAAAAGCGAGATCCACCCAGTCTTCAAAACCCCAATAATTTTTCAGGAATGCAAAACTGCAATTCCTTCCTCTGCTTTTCTTTCATTCCTCACCCTCTTTGGCAGTTAAGCATGATTGGCACGGATGGTGTTACCTACTTTGGGTAATGAAACGTCTGCAAGGAAACAATCACGCTCAGAGAGCACCAAAGACCCCTCAGTGTACCCACCCACCCCCACCAAGCTACAAATATTCTCCTTTGGAGAGCAAGCTCCCATGAGAAGGGAGGGGGGCACCTACCGTGGTCCTGAGCAGCACCACATCAGCCTCTTCCAAGCTGCAGGGCTGGCAGTTGGCCCAGACATCCCACTCGGGTTTCCAGTGGAAGAGAAGCAGGAGGCCCCCGCAGGACAGGACGTAGCCAGCCAGGCACAGGGCCCTCCGGAAGCCCCGGGTCTTGTAGCCCAAGATCTCCTGGAAAGAAAAACTGCATGAAGGGAGCCCTTCCCACTCAGTCAGCGTCAAGGCTCAGTCCCACCGTAGTAAAAACTCATCTTGTGGCTGTTCTCGAAGTAACAGTAACAGAGTTGGAAGGGACCTTGGAGGTCATCTAGTCCAACCCCCTCTGCTCACGCAGGAGACCTATACGAGGGATTCGAACCGCTGACCTTTCTGATCGACAAGATCAGCATCTTAGCCACTGAGCCACTTAGAGACAGACAGTCAAGACAGTCAACCTGCAGGAGGAGAGATGGCAGAACTTGGGGGTAGAGTGAAAAGGGGGAAATCAGCCTAGAATCTCTACATGGCCACAGGTGACACATGGCAGATCTCAGATCCAATGTTGGCATCCTCAAGTCAGATGGAAACGGGGCTGCTGCCCAAGTCTCAGAAGCTCCTGCTGCTTCCTGGGGGAAGAAGGTCTGGCTCTGGACCTACAGGCAGGCATCTGTCAAGCACCACATCAGGAAGAGCAGAAGGTGGACGAGGAGGACTGTCAGGTCCTTGGTGCTCTCTGAGCTTGACCGTTTCCTTGCAGATGTTTCATGACCGAACTAGGTAACATCATCAGTGCTGGAAGGGAGGAGGAGGAGGAAGGGTCTCCCTATCAATCGAGGAAGTACCTATGATGCTTCCTCTCAGAAGAAGACTGCAACCTCTGCTGGATGGAGGAGATGGTGATCCATCTGTAGAAACTCATTGCTTACTTTTAAGCTAAAACTCTTTTGCTGATTCCCCCCAACAAGAGATGAACAGGAAATCCATTCCCTGGAAATCCATTCAGGCAGCGTCCAACAGAGGCAGGGAGCAAATAGATTTTCGAGTGGACAAAGTGAGTTTGGGCTCAGGCTGCTTGCGTGGATGGGATCCCTTGTTCGGAGACCTCTCAGGGCTGGTCCTCCAGGCCCACTTCAGCCTCTTTCCCCTGACCTGCATCTGGCCAAATTCCTTGGCCGGCCTCCAAGCTACAAGTAGGATGCCTCCAAAATGAACCAAGCTCTGCTTTGGGCACAAGGACTTTTGGCAGCCAGGTGCCTGAAGTGCAGAGGAGGGATTTAAGGGAAGCTAACAAGGTGCTTTTGAATTCACGAGAATCCCTGCGGTTCGTTTCAGGACTGTTTTGCTTACATTTCCAGGAGATCAGATGCCGGGTTGGTTCCTGGACTCCATCAAACCAGCCAATTCCATCCGGTTTAGGGAAGGGAAACTTTGGGCAAAGCGAGAGGCCTCTTGCCTTTAGTCCTCAAATTACAACCACAATTGAGCCCCAAATTTATGTTGTTAAGCGAGACAGTTAAGTGAATTTTGTCCCATTTTATGACATTTCTTGCCACAGTGGTTAAGTGAATCACTGAAAATGTTCAGTTAGTAACACCGTTGTGAAGTGAATCCGGCTTCCCCATTAATTTTGCTTGTCAGAAGGTCACAAAAGGGGACACGGCAGCCATCGTAAACCTGAGTCATTTGATAAACACCCGAAGGTAAATCAGGTGGCCGTGGGGCTGCTGCCATGGTCATCACGTGGAAAACGGTCGTGTCGCTTTTTTCAGTGCTGTTGTAACTTCAAACGGTCACTAAGCAAACTGCCGTTAAGTGGAGGACTTCCTCTACTCTTGTCATCCCAGCTTCCCCCAAGTGGTCTGCTCCGGAAAGGCTGCCCATCCCCTGCCCTCCTCCCTCTCCCAGGCTGCCGTTGGTGCTACTGGCTCTAGGAGGATGGGAACTGAAGGAGCCCCGTGCAGCTCTACGGAGCCTGGGTGAGGTCTGTGTCAGGAATTTGGCAGCCGCCGTCAGCTGGTCCCATCCCGGTAGATGCCGAAGGTCCCTCCCAGCTGATGCAAGGCAGGGAGTGACCGGTTCTTCTGGGTGGGGCTTCCTTTCCGGATCTCTCCCTGGTTTTTGAACTCTGGGCTTTAATTGTTTTAATCACTGCTGTAATTGCTGGCCCTGTATTTCTTTTAATTGCCTGCTTTTTATTCTGCTTGGGATGGTCGTGACTCTGGCCTATTTTTTGGCAGGCGTCTCTGAAGAACACCCGATCCAAACACTGGCATGGCCTCGGCCTCAGACGCGCAGGGCTGGGCCCTGTCTCTGGCTGCCAAGCGACTAGACCGAGGGTAGCAGAAGGTGGCACATCCTTGCCTGGGGCTTTACCAGGCAGGATCTGCCACCTTCTGCCACCACCATTGGCTCCTGGACTGTGGCCTCTCTCGTCTCAAGCCCTGGCTCCTTCTTATTTATTTATTTATTTATTTATTTATTTATTTATTTATTTATTAAATTTCTATACCGCCCTTCTCCAAATAGGACTCAGGGCGGTGCACAGCCTAGATAAAAACAGAGCATACAAAATTTAAAAAACAGTATTAAAATAATTAAATATTTTGGCCGTAAATTAAAACAACCCAATTTAAAATCAATTTAAAATTTAGCTCAAGCCAGCCCAGCTAGTTCTTGTGGCCACCTGTCCCTTTTTCCTCTCTCTTCTCAACCCCTGGGGTCTGGCCCAAGAGAACGAGGGAGCTGTTCCTGGTTTGCTTTGGAGAAACTCTTCTCCCAAGTCCGGCGATGCCCTCCCCTAAAAATGCGGAAGAGCTCCAAGGCTGGGCCTCTGGTGGAAGAGGAGGCTAAATTAAGACATCCACTGGGGGGAGCGAGCAGCTGGATCCCAGGATCCTTGAATGGGACCTCGTAGGTCCTGGGCCTGCAAGAGATGTCCCAGAGGGTCTTGGGATGGTCCACACCCCGTCTCAGTCTCAAAGAAAGAAGCATTTCAGCAGCAGAGGCTCAGGAGGGAGGATGTTCTGGAAGGGCCTGGGGAGCAGGAGCTGAGGAGCCCCCCCCCCCCCGCCCCATGCCAATGGCCACCCAGGACCCCTTGCCCAACCCTTCAATGGGCTGCTGGGTGTCTGGGCCACAGATGGCCTCAATATCTGGAGCCTCAATATCCCAAGCTGCTCCTGCCTACAATTCTCTCCTGCTCGGCCGCTTCTGTAGCAAAGGTAAGGGAGGGCTGTGAAGCAACGACTGTCAAAGTGGGAAGGGCCAGAAGGGGGCAGGGGAGCCTTCGCGGCTGGGCACCAAGTCCAAACTTCAGCACTGAGAAAACGGCCCTCAGGCAAGGGAGTCCACAGGGAACAGTCAAAGAGGAGGGCTGCAATGATATATGCATTACACCTGTCAATCACACTGTTGCAGCTCTCTTTGGACCATACCCTGTGGAGACCCTCCCTCAAGGCTTCATACCTGCACCTCTGCTGGACACCCGTACTGATGTTATAAGCTGCCCAGAGTCACTTGACAGCAAGATGGGTGGTATATAAAATTAATTAAATTAGTTTCAATTAACTTTAATAAACCTTATCATATATTAACTGAATTAATTTTGACATTTATTATATATTACATTACTTTAATATAAAATTAAATGTGATATTGTGGGTTCTTCTGGTGTCCTTGGCATTGCTAAGTGCTGAAAATGAAAGTTAAATGTGTAACTTTGGAAATGTACCTGTCCTCTGGGGCATGTAGAGACTGGGCGCCTTCGCTACCTGCCCCCCCTCCAGAAAGCCTGCCAGGGAGAGCCGCCCCAACTCCCCCAATCCGGCCGGGGGCCCCAAAGAACCCGTGCGCCGCTTCCGAAGGGCTGCGGATCGGGCTGCCTCCTGGCCAGAGAGGCGGCGAGGCGAGCGAGAGGCTGGCGCAGGGCTTCGTCCGGGGAAGTTCGGCTGAGCGCGGGGCTTCCAGAGGACGCCGACCGAGCCTTCTGCCTTGCAACTGTTTCCGCAGACGGCCTGTCCGGCGAAAGAGGCCGGAGGAAGCCCCCCTCCCACCTGCCCCGCGGAGCTCCCGACCGTCCGCCGGGGCTCTGCTCCAGGTACACAAGAGGCGGGCTGCTCGCCCCGGGGAGAGCGGCGGGAGGGGCGCTGGCAGCCTCTCCACTCCCGCAGGGACTCCGACGGGCAGCGGCCGCTGACGGGCTTCCAGGGTTCTTCCCGTGGCGGCGGAGGGCGGGGTTAGCTCGGGGCAACTTCTTGAGTGATGAATGTCACATCGGAGGGGAAGCAACGATGACCTTCTGTGCAATAAAGCCAGGGAAGACCACCCTGATCGGCGTCTGGGCCATTCCCAGAAGACAGCCCCCTCCCAGTCAGAGTTGCCAAGTAAGAGTTGTAGGTGACTGCCAAGGTCCGCAGAGGGCTTGACGGTAGTGCGGAGAGCAGCAGTCGGACCCTCAGCAAAAGAGCCCCTTTCCTTGGAGAGGGTTTCCCTCCCTTCTGCCAGTCCCCCCCCCACTCTGCCCCCATTGCCAGAGCTTCTGGAGGCTGCTCAGATGGCACTTTGGGGCAGCCCTGCAGGAACAGCTCTCCTTCAGGGCAAGAGGCTGCCTCCCAGGCAACAGTGGAGGGGAAGAAAGGGGCATGTGGGACAGACTCACCATTTCAGCTTCCTCTCCCTCATTGAGCAGGGCCCGGTGGCTCCCGCCATGCTTCTCCCCCATGGCCAGCGGTCCCAGTGGGTCTCTGGAGGTTCCCCCAAGCCTGCCAGCCCAACAGCCCTTCCTGGGCCGGCAGGGATGTTGCAGTTTATATACCAGGCTGACCTGCAGGGCCACACCTTCCTCCTGCAAGGCTCCTGCTGCGGAGGGACAGCTCCTCCCCGGAGCTCCAGGTGAAAACACCTTTCCTCACCCTCCTTTCTCCAGCACCAAAGAGACCAGGCTCCCTTCCGATGGGGCCACTCGAGAGAGCAGCGGTTCCACGTGCCCAGGCAGGTCCCAGGCCCGGCAAAGGGGAGGGCTGCCTGCAGAAATTAGGAGATGTATGGGGGGGGTTGTCTCCCGACAAGGCAGGTATTGTGTGACTGCCACCAGGTGGGCCCCTGGTTGTGGGAAAGAGGCCATTTGGAGCGGAGGAGGCCTGGAGGTGCTTCCTCGCCCCCTCACCTTTTCGTGTCCCAAAGAGGGCCTCCCCCAAATCCTTCACTCTTCCGCTTTGCATCCTGGAAGGACGGAGGAAATTCTGTGGAGAGGACAAGCTTAAAGAAAGAACTTGTGGATCCATGGCCTGTGATTCAGGGCAAAATAAATGTTTCTGTTTTCTGAAAATGCTGAACTATTTTCTGGCTCTTTGGAACTCACTGGGCCCTTTTTCAGAGAAATTCCACCGCAAATTGAGCTGGGCTCCCGGGACACCACGGAAAGGTCCCCAGAAAGCTGGAGTTGCTGCAACCAGAAGCTCCTTTCCCCGAGAACCAGGCAGAAGCGGCAGGTGACCGGAATGAGCACCTCTCGGCTGGTTCCGCTGCAGACGCTCAGCCTGATCGCTGAGGGTCCTTCTGGTCATAAGCAGGTGGAGTGGAGAGGGGCCCCGGCTGTCCCCAACAGTGGCTCTCTGCCTGCCACCCAAGTGCCAGCGGCGCTGCCCAAACGACGTGCCTTTTCTCCCTGGTCTCCTTAATGGAGCCATTCCTTTTAACATTAAACCATCCATTTTAACAGCCTAAAACTCAGCAAAGCAACCCTTTCCTCCTCCTCCTCCTCCTTAGGTAGAGGGAGCCACCCAGGGATGAGGCCTTCTGGGCCTGCAACTAACACTGGAGGCTCCCCTTAAAGGAGGGGCGCTTCATAGATAAAGCAACACAGCCAATCCTGGGCTTTTCTGGGGTTCAGCTTCTCCCTCTGCAGAGCAGGAAACTAGGAAGGGCAGCAGATGCTTTGTGTGGAATCCCAATCCAGTGGGATTGGGGGGGTTGTTTACTATTTGTGGGTACCACAAATGCGAACAATCAAACAATGGAACAGCTTGCCTCCAGAAGTTGTGGGTGCTCCATCACTGGAGGTTTTCAAGAGGAGACTGGACAGCCACATGTCTGAAATGGTAGAGGATCTCCTGCTTGAGCAGGGGGCTGGACTAGAAGATGTCTGAGGTCCCTTCCAACTCTGTTATTCTAAGTCAGCTCAAGATGCTTTTATGCGGGCCTGGATGGGGAGAAACAGGCTCCGACTCAACCCTTCCAAGACCGAGTGGCTGTGGCTTCCGGCGTCCCGATATAGCCAGCTGGTGCCATCGCTGGCTATTGGGGGCGAATCACGGCCCCCACAGAGAAGGCTCGCAACTTAGGCATCCTCCTGGATCCACGGCTGTCTTTAGAAGAGCACATGAAGGCCGTGGCCAGGGGGGCTTTTTATCAGGTTCGCCTGATACGCCAGTTGCACCCCTTTCTGGATCGGGACTCCTTACGCACGGTCACTCATGCCCTCGTCACTTCCCGCCTGGACTACTGTAACGCTCTCTACATGGGGCTCCCCTTGGGGTGCACCCGAAGGCTCCAGTTGGTCCAGAATGCGGCCGCGCAGGGGATTATGGGAGCGACGGGGCGCTCCCATGTGACACCTCTCCTGCGCGAGCTGCACTGGCTTCCTGTGGTCTTCCGGGTGCGCTTCAAGGTGTTGGTGACCACCTTTAAAGTGCTCCATGGCTTAGGGCCGGGTTATCTGTGAGACCGCCTTCTGCCGCCAATAGCCTCCCACCGACCGGTTCGCTCGCACAGAGTGGGCCTCCTCAGGGTGCCGTCGGCCAGACAGTGTCGGCTGGCGACCCCCAGGGGGAGAGCCTTCTCTGTGGCAGCCCCTGCCCTCTGGAATGACCTGCCCCCTGAGATACGCACGATATCAGACCTCCGGACTTTTTGTCGGGCCCTGAAAACACACCTATTCCATCTAGCTGGGCTGGCTTGATCCCATCCTCTCAGTTTTAATTGAATTTGGTTTTAATTGGGTTGTTTTTAATATCTTGGGCCGAAATTATTTAATTTTTTTTTAAATTGTTTTTAAATTTTATATGCAATGTTTTATCTTGGCTGTACGCCCTGAGTCCCGCAGGAGAAGGGTGGTATAGAAATAAAATAATAATAATAATAATAATAATAATAATAATAATAATAATAATGTGAGGTGGTGCATATCACAGAAAAAAGAAAAAAAAACAACATGATCCACGGAACAGAAGTAAAACAAGTATCGGTGTCCCAACCACCATGGATGCAAAGATCTGCTGGAGCAAACTGTCTTCAGGTCCTTTCGAGATAAGAGGAGAGTTGGGAGAAAGCCCCCTTTGGCATCTCCTGCCTCCAAGAGGTCTTCCATTCCTGGCAGGAATGAGGGAGGAAGGGAGGAAATGATGACACCCCCAGAAGCAACTGGGATTTCCATGGGGAGAAGCAAGAAACAAACAAAACAGCTTGCCTCCAGAAGTTATGGGTGCTCCATCAGTTTTTAAGGACATGGGACAGCCATTTGTCTGAAATGGGACACGATCTCCTGCTTAGAAAACCTCCAAGGTACTTTCCAACTCTGCTATTCTATTAATTTAGAGTGCAAATACAAGACTGGGGCAAAACTGAAGGGGCACAAGTGTTCAGACCAACTATTAACAAGTGGATCCACTTTTCAGGCGGGATGGAGGCCATAAGGGGGGGATCACAAACCCCAGGTGTTTCAGTGGCTGCCCTCTGTGGGCCTGGCAGAGAAAGTGCCACCGGTGGCCTCGTGGTTCTGCAATTGGCGGTGCTTTGCCTTCCAGAGGAAGACGGTGGGGGTCTTGGGGGCAAAAGGAGGTAGGCCTGAGCCGCCCCCTTGCCAGCTTTCCAAATCTCATGTCTTGAGTGGCACAATTTGGCTCTTTGGCGCCACTGACTGAATGGATAAAAACAGCAGATCGGCTGGGAAGGAGGAGCTGGCAACTGGAGACAACCTGGGCTGGCAGGGGATTCTGGGAGTTGGAGTCCCTGTAAACTAGCTAGGGGCTCCTGGGAACCGGAGTCCACGTGTGCTGAGGATTCTGGGAGTTGGAGTCCCAGTGCACCAACTGGGGGGAGTGGGGAGTCCACGTGTGGCGGCTGGGGGGATTCTGGGAGTTGGAGTCCGGCCCTCGCAGAGTTGCTGAGCTGGAGAAAGGCCGATCGGCGGTCTAGGGCTGCCGGGGTTGGGCATCGCAGGGGCGCCGAGGAAGGTCCTTTGGGGAGTCCGTCTCCGTCCAGGCAGCGCCGGGGCCTTCCGGGCTGGGCGGCGGGAGCGGATGGGGGGCAGACGAGGGACCCGATAGCGAATCGGAGCGGCTAAGCGCGACCCCTCTTGCGCTTTGCTGAGTCTACGGCGCGGCGCGTCCGCCCAATCGCGGCCCCTCCCGGAACCTGGCGCGCAGGCGCAGCGCTTCGGCGGACGCTGGGCCGACGGGCCGGAAGCGGAAGCGGCTGAAGGGCGAGGAGGCGGCGGCGGAGGCTGCGAGGGACCGGCAGGGCCGGGCGGCGCAAGATGTGGAGGGCTCGGGCGGCGACGGCGGCGGCGGCGGCGGCCTGGTTAGTGCGGGGCGCCTCCACAGAGCCGGGGCCGCGACTCCCGCTTCCTGGTGCCCGGCGGGGCTGAGGGGCCGGGGGGGGACCGGGATCCGCGTGGCTCCCGGGAAGCGTCTCTTCCTCCGGCCGCCCAGACTCGCCTTGCTCCGCTCGGCCCGGGCTCAGCCGAGGCGCCTCCGATGCCTCCCGAGGGTCCCCCCCCCGCCCTCCGGTGCTCCCGCGTGGGAGATGCGTTTTGGGGGCAGGAAGGCGGCCTCTCCGTCGCCGCCCCTGCTGGGGATGGTCAGGGGATACCGGGGGTGGGGTGGGGGGGGGGTGTAGGGCGGGAGGCTCTGCGGTCTGTCCCCGTTGTAGGAAGGGAGCGGTGATGCTGCGATGCCCGGGGGAACCGACGCCCCAGAAGGCCTCCTTCCTCAGAACTGGAGAAGCTCCTTGGATGGGAGTCGAAACGCCTTCAAAGGAAACCAAAAGCCCCAAGAAAGCCCAGATGCCTTCTGGGGACCCCCAGGGCCTCGGAGGATGGGGAGCCTCTACAGGCACCAGGGGAAGGGAAGGGAGACGGATCTCATGTTTATCTCAGTCATCCCGGTCCTGGTGGTCCCCAGGGTGCTTTTTCCAAAAGGCATCTGGGCTTTCTTGGGGCTTTTGTTTCCCGTGGAAACGTTTCACTTCTCATCCGGAACTGAAGAAGCTTCTTGGATGAAAAGCAAAATGTTTTCAAGGGAGAAAAAACGAAAGTCCAGTTGCCTTCTGGGGACCCCCAGGGCCTTGGAGGATGGAGAACCTCTACAGATACAAAGTGAATCTCCCTCCAAGGGATACCGATCCAGTGGTAAACACAGAGAGAGACCCTGTGATGTTGTGGAGACCGTGAGTTGAGACTAGCACTCCTAATGTTGGCGCCCCTTGGCTTTTTGTAATAATAAAGCCCATTTAATGGAGCCCACATTAAGATGCCACTATCCTCTTTTCTGGATTAATTATTTAGAAACTTAATATGCAATCCTATGCAAGGCAATTCTATTCAATAAAAACAAAATAAAACTGAACAAATCCAGAAGAGTAGATGGCTATATTAATTAACTATTAACTAGTAATTAATATTACTAGTAGTAGTACAGTAATAACAACCCCCTAAAAACCCAACCACAGCACCGCAACACACTAAACTTTTCCTACTCTTACGTTTGCTGGCCTCCCTTCTAGCCTAGGCCAAGATCTTCATAGAGATTTTGAAAGCTGAAAAGAGAGGTGGTCCAAATGTGGAATGCATAATTCCACTTTTATAGGCATTATAATTAGCAACATTGTAAATCTACAGTATGTTTATAAACATGAGAATAAGAAGTTATTTCATTGTCTCTGCATAGCTGACCGTTTAGGAACTGTAGCATGCTGGCTTCCTGACTCCCTTGGGTGACCTGTGCAAGCCAAATTCCCTTGAGGTTTGTTAGGCTATGTCTCCCTTGAGAAGCTGTGGAGAAATTTCAGGGGTCTCCATCCCAAAGGTGCTTTTCGAACGGCAACTGGATTTCTTTTGAAAAGCACCTTTGGGACAATGGATGACTGAGAACCTCCACAGACACAGAGGGATCCACGTTGTGGAAGGCTACAGCCTAAAGATTGAATCACTATGAAATATTGTGGGTTCTTTTATTGATTTAGGAGCGGTACTTTTTGCATGTCAGCAGATGTTCTCCTGGAGGGCCACAGTCTCTACGTAGGATGGTTTTGTGAGACCTCTAACCACAAACTTGCTCCCAAAAAGGAAGCAGAGGATGGTTGCAGCACAGAGTTGGTGCTTTTTTCTTTCTTTAAGGGACTCTTAAAGAAAAAGAGCCTGCAGCTACTTTTTTGAACCCCCCTCAAAATGCACCCCAGAATCCTCTTCCTCCTCCTGGGAAATAGCGGTTGATGGCATGGGGGGTAACTGCAGAAACTCCACGTGAAATGTTCAGAGTCAGTGACTTTGAACTGCTGGTACGCAAGACTCTGAGAAAGTAAGACTCCTGCTTGAATAATCCAGAATCTGCCTTTCCTTCCCTCTAGCGCTGCCTGTCAGAACTTGGCCAATGGGACCTACAGAGCGAGAGGGAAGCTGCCGCTGCAGAAACTGCATCTTATTTCACGAAAGACTCATCATTCCTGCCCTCCCATTTCCAAGCTACCAAGGCTTCGGTCACGGACCTCGGCACCGCAGTACTCCACCCTCGGTCGCCTTCCCTTGCGCAACTCCAGGCTGCTGCTTGTAAAGTTTGGCCTCCAGCCCTCTAGGAACTTTTGGGTTGCTCGGGTGGCCTCCAGGCTGCTGCGGCTGCGCTACCTCGTGCTGGGTTCTGCGGTGGGTGGCGGCTACACGGCCCAAAAGGTACCGGCTCTCTGTCCTCAAGGGCGGCTCATGGTTGAAACGTGGGTAGCCTTTCAAATAACAGAAGGTGGAGGTAGAGCAAATGGTTCTCTAATTCAGTCGGACGTCTTAGATTTGCTTGTAGGCTAGGGATGAAGCGTGTATTTCAATGGATTATCTTTTACAAACAAAAGGATTCTAAGAATTAAAGCTTTTTCTTCAAGACCAGCATTTCTTCTCTAATCAGTAGGGTCGATTCAATACAGGTAGTCCTCGACTTACACCAGTTCATTTAGTGACCATTTCAAAGTTACAGTGGCACTAAAAAATGTGAGTTATGACCGTTTTTCACAGTCGCAACCTTTGCAGCATCCCCCGTGGTCAGGTGGTCAAAATTTAGAGGCTTGGCAGCTGCTTCCTATTTATGACTTTTGCTGTGTCCTGGGGGTCATGTGGTCCCGTTTTGCGACCTTCTGACAAGCAAAGTCAATCAGGAAGCCAGATTCACTTTACAACCAGGTTACTAATTTATCAGCTGCAGTGATTCACTTAGCAACTGTGGCAAGAAAAGTTGTAAAATGGGGCACAATTCACTTAACAAATGTCTCACGTAGTAATGGAAATTTTGGACTCAATTGTAATTGTAAGTTGAGGATTACCTATATAAATCAATCATTTCCTGACATCAAAAAAAAAAAA
Organism: Pantherophis guttatus; assembly: GCF_059756535.1. NCBI lineage: Eukaryota > Metazoa > Chordata > Lepidosauria > Squamata > Colubridae > Pantherophis > Pantherophis guttatus. The sequence goes on along the minus strand of NC_142068.1, from coordinate 521,069 downwards.
TGCTCACCAATTTAAGTCAAATTATGAAAATCAATCCCTATTTGGCAGCTCTTCATTCTGATGTGCCTTTTGTTAGAGTCCCACCTTGTCCTGGGTCAGTCCCAATTTTTTTCTCTCCGGATACCTTTAATTCATAAGTTTGCAATATAAAATAAATTCATCATGAATCTTGCTGAAGTTGGTTTGGGTTTTTCTTCATGTCTATTAGATCCGTGGCAAAATGAACACTTTTTAAAGCAAGCTCCAGCAAAAGTTTGTCTTCCTTGGTGGGCACGTGGCATTTTTAAATAATTGTTCATTTTTCATAAAATAACAAGCAATATTAGATTATCTCTCAACTCCATTCCAATCCCACGATTCCTTTTCCTGACTTCTGTGTGAATCTTGTGAATATTAGCATATTCCGCCCCCTCAATCTTCTGTTTTCAGAGCTAAACACATCCAGGTCCTTTAATCTCTCCTCCCAGGGCTTAATTGGCAAAAGTAGTTTTTTTATTACCATTGTATTTGCGAATGGTCGCTGACCAAGGTAGTTTGCTAACTGTGTTTCAAAATACCATCGCTAAGTCACATACCCTCTAACATATCCCTATGTGTTTGATTTTCTAAGTGATGGATTTTTCTGCTGTCTCTATTAAATTTCATCCTGTTAAAGATACGTTAAGCCTGGCATATCCTAAGCTCCTTAGGGATGCTCTTACAGCTATAATAAGCATTTACCCAGTTCTGAATGGCTACTGCAATTAGATTAAGTACAGTTCTGAAATCTGCCAGGTGGCAAAACGGCAGCCCAGAAGGATGGGTCCACCCCAAATCCTCCTGAACCTGGATTCAGATGGGGAAATTGGTCTTTGTCAGGTCTGAAGGCCACCCATTTGGAAGGCATCTAAGTTGGGAAAGGGAGCTCTTTCTATGCCGGTTGCTTCACGTAGACCGGGTAGTCCTTGCTTAACAACTAGTCACTTAGCAACCATTTGAAATTAACGACAGGCCTGTCCAAACCTACGTAGGACCCTGTGGTCACGTGGCTGCATTTGGCAATGGCTTGCCTCTCTGGCCATCCTGTGGTCACGTGGCTGCAATTTACAGCCGGGGTTTGCTGGTTTCTGGCAAAAAATGCCCATAGGAATAAATTGATTTGCTTAATGACCACTGCATTCACTTAAGAACCACTGCAAAAAAGTCATAAAATCATCTCCAGTCACATGAGTGACATAGGAGCGTCATCAATTACAATGGAAATTCTGGACTCCTTTAAGGTCATAAGTCGAGGACTCCCTGGACATGGGCTTGACCTTCTTCCTGATGTATCAGCCCTTTGTCCAAAACTTAGTTTTGCTTGGTTGTAAGCCACCCAAGTCCACCTCTTGGCAAGACAGGCGGTACGTAACAGCTAAAGAAATAAGGAAAAGCCAACTTTTGTGTTTCACCAGCAGCCATTTTTTCAGTAGACTAATTGGGCTCAGTAAACTGATTTGTGAGGGGTGGGGGAGGAGGTCCTCAGGGGTGGCGGTTGGATAGTCAGAAGGCAGCCACCTCAGATACCATCCTGCCAGCCAGCTGGGTCTGCCTCTGCCTATCCCCCTGCTGCCGTGCCATCTTTCCGGTCTCCAAGACCCATTCAGATATTAACTTGGTTAATCAGTATTCATACATCAGAACTAGTTGATTAGGGCTGGGTTTTCTGGAATATGGGTAGTCCTTTGCTTACAACCGCAATTGAGCCCAAAGTTTCTGTTGTGAAGTGAGACATTTGTTAAGTGAGTTTTGCCACATTTTACAACTTTTCTTGCCACGGTTGTTAAGCGAATCACTGCAGTTGATAAAGTTAGTTACACGGTCGTTAAGCGTATCTGGCTTCCCCATTGACTTTGCTTGTCAGAGGGTCACAAAAGGGGATCATGTGACCTTGGAACACTGCAGCGGTCGTAACTATGGACCAGTTGCCAAACCTCTGAATTTTTTTTTAAATTTTTTTTGAATTTTAAACAAAACATAAAATCAAACCTCTGAATTTTGATCACCTGATCATGGGGATGCTACAAAGGTCGTAACTGTGAAACATGCTCAGGTCACTTTTTTCACTGATGTCGTAACTTTGGATGGTCACTAAATGAACTGATGTCGTAACTTTGGATGGTCACTAAATGAACTACCTGTACTTTTTCAAGACTTTCTGTTATGAATGCAAAACTTGATGCCCCTTTTCTGGCTTATTTTAGACCTACAACCAATGGAAGGATTCGTTGCCTGACCTCAGTGAATACAAATGGATCGTTCCTGACTTCCTTTGGGAAATTGACGAGTACATCGACTTCGGTTGGTGCTTCCGTTTTCCTGTTGCCCCTGGCCAAGTTCTGACCAAGGGCAGCCTGATTCCAGATACATGTTCATGAAATCCAGCTTTCGGGTTTTCCATGGGTGTTATGGTGCTAATCAGGAGTACCTTAGGATTGCAAACCTTGTTTTCTTCGGAATTTAGTTCTTTGTTTCAGAAAAGTTTGCTTCTTGACTTTATACAGCCCCCCACCTTGCTTCCTTGTGACTGAGCAGGGCAGACAATTAAAAGAAAAAGTGAACAATCAACATAATTCCCCCCCTCCCCCTTTCCTCTGCTTGTTTTTGGCCCTGTGGCAAAGGAGGTGTGGGGGATAATATTCCCGGTTTATATCCTCTTCTGTCTTGTTGGTAACGCACACAAGACATTTAAGCTCGTTTTTTATACAGGGAAAATCTATTTTCTGCTGGCTTGTACTCATATACTTTTCCTGGCTGGAAGACCCCTTCAAAGCCATGCAGGTTTTTGCCTGGTGCTGTTGCACAACCATTGCATTCTCTCTCTTCCTTAGTGTATTTTATTTATTACGAAGTAATATCCCATTCAGCAGGCTGAGTAACTCATTGTCAAGCCAACAAACACATAACAAATAAGACTAGGCTAAAGCTAAAATTACAGTTACTTTAAAAAAATAAAAAGAGGATCATTAGGGTTTAAAAAAGTAATTCAGTAGATTATTTTCACTTTTATATTAATATAATATATTATATTTTATATAATGGAAATATATCTTATTTCTCAACATTTTACTTTAGGTTTTTTGTTAGCATTTAGTGAAGGCAACAAAAAACAAATAACTTAGAGAGGGAGGAGAAAATATGCCTAGTTTGATTAGATTTTGATTTTATTTTTCTGTAATGTTTTCTAAATTTGCTTTTTTTAAATTGTAGACTGCCTTGTGCACAGGTTGTCCTCGACGTACGACCACAATTGAGCCCAGATTTTCTGCTGTTAAGCAACACATTTGTTAAGTGGGTTTTGCTCCATTTTATGACCTTTCTTGCCACAGTTGTTAAAATGAATCACTGCAATTGATAAGTTAGCAGCCCAGTTGTTAAGTGAGTCTGGCTTCCCCATTGACTTTGCTTGTCAGAAGGTGGCAAAAGGAGATGACGTGACCTTGGGACACAGCACCCGTCGTAAACATGAACCAGTTGCCAACCGTCTGAGTTTTGATCACATGACCGTGGGGATGCCCCAAAGGTCGTAACTGCGAAAAATGGCCATAAGTCACATTTTTCAGTGCTGTTGTAACTTTGAACAGTTCACTAAATGAACTGTTGTACGTTGAGGACTACCTGTATTTATATGATTTATTTATTATTAAATTTGCATGCTGCCCATCTTGCTGTTGAGCTGACTCTCACATAGGTTATGTATAATAAAAATATGATGAGTAAAACATACACTTCCCATTTCTGGGGTGGTAAACAGGTTTTGTCAGGCTCCCCCCCCCCCCCAAATTCTCATCATAAAAGGGGTGGCTGCTCTTAGCCTCTCTCCTAGAGGTGGTTGGCAGTGGAATCGAATCCTTCCAGGGTCTCAGCTGCCCCGTTTGCAAGGACTCAGGACCTACCTGGTTTCAGCTGGTCTTTGGTGGAAATGTTGGGTTCTTGTCTCCAGCTGGAGATTAGGCAGTCAGATTCCCATTTCTCTCCCCCCCCCCCCCCGTGATCTTGTGGCAAAGTGCAAGAATTGTTGTGCCCTCCCATGGGTAGAAGTCTTTTCTGCGTGTGCAGGGAGCATCTGGACTGCGACTGAGCCATTTATTCTGGGCCTCGTGTGAGCTTAAGAGTTGCTGGTGCTGGCAGCCCTTGAGGGTGGAGACCGCAAGCAAGGGAAGTTGTTCATCCTCTGAAGACCCCCGTTGGCTGGGAGGGGAAGATTCAACCCAATTTTATAGCTGTACTGCCTGAAATGCTCTGCAAAATGCAACAAATTAAACCAAGGCAAAACTTTCTTTGTTTTTTAATTAAAAATCTGGAGATGACTCATTTTCCTATCTCCTTTGTTCCTAGAGAAACTTAAAAAGGCTCTTCCGGATTCCGAAGAGCTGGCCAAGCTCATGCCTGACTTCCACAAGATCAGCGAGACCTTCAGCTCCTTATCCGGTTTCTTCACACCTGGTAAGGGAATTGTTTTCTCCCAAAATGGAGCGAAATGCAAGGAGAAGCTGGAAAGGAATCCTATTTTGCATTTCTTAGCCCTTTGAACCTGAAACACTTTGGGAGCGGGTTAAGGCATGAGCATTGCAGGCCTTGTGGAAAGCAGCAGAGACTGCTCTCCCTGGCAAACAGCCTGACTTCCAGGATCCCCCCAGGTCTCTTGAGACCTAGACAGCCCAGGAAGCGGGTCCCGCCTGGGAGAGGCCACCTTTCTGGAGGAGATGATGATGGGCATAGATGGGAATAGATGGGAGATGATGATGGGAACAGCAGAAGCACTGAGACTTCTATACCATTTCACAGTGCTTTACAGTCCTCTAAGCAGTTTACAGAGTCAGCCTATGGCCCCCAACCATCTTGGCTCTCATTTTACCAACCTCGGAAGGATGGAACACTGAGTCAACCTTGAGCCGGTCAGGATTGAACTTCCAGTTGTGTGCAGAGTTTGCCTGCAATGCTGCCCATAACAATTATGCCACATTGGACTCTTTTGGGTCACAGCCCCGGAGGTTTCTTCTCGGAGACCTCGGGAGAGTTGATTTTTGCTGTGACTTCTTCTGAGTCCCTGCCAGAGAGTTACTCCCTGGCCTGATTTTGCACTGAGCTGGTCCTCCTCCTCTTCCTCAGCGAGGGCACTCTGTGGAGGCCAAATTGAGCGTTGGCCTAACAATGCCCGTCACCAGATGTGATCTGGGAAGGGGCAGGCAGAATGGAAGACAGCCTCTGGGAGGGAGGGAAAGGAAAAGGTGGCTGCGTCTTCTGGAAATCTCCGGTGCCCTGGCTTTGCGGGGGGAGGGGCGTTTATTTAGAGTAGGGTCCTGGGTGAGTGGTGAAGAAACTCAGATTTTCAAAGTCTCAAGTTCTGAAACAACGTTCAGAAATTCAGGGCCAGTAGATGAGACCCTCCTATGCACTTTCGATTTTGGAAATTGGACCGGCCCCCTTCCCTTTGTGGCAATTCATTTATGGATCCTCCTTCCCCTTGTCGGTAGCTCTTGGTGTGCCATCTCTGAGGAAGTCCCTGTGTGGCCCTTGTTGTCGATCCTCCCACGTGGTGTTGCCTTTCCTTTGCCATTTGTAGTGCTTATAATTTTCTTCCCCTCCTTCTGCTGGTTTCTCACAGGTTACAATTTGGTTAATGAAGTCATAGGAGCTTCTGATCTACTCTTGTTAGGTGTGTAAAATGCACTTTTCTTTATTCTCATTTAAATACTCCTCCTTTTTCAAAAACTGTAATGATAAAATGCTTGCAGGAATTGGAGATCATTGTTCCGTTAAGGTGGATTTTTTTATTTATTTATTTATTCTTAAGACTTGGGAATTCTGTAGCTAGTCTTCGTAAGCTCCAGTCAGGCTAATAGAATTGTCTTTCCTTGATGGTATAAATTGAGTTTCTCGGTTTTAGAAAACAATTTTTAAGAAAAAGTAAAAATTAGAAAAAAGCAGTATTTCATTGTTTTTAACTTGCTCCTGTAATCACGAACAATGGCCAGTGAAGCAGAAGGGGAAGGTCAGTAGGTTTTATATTGAAATAATATACATACAAGATCTCATGAGGAGTCTGGTACGCTCTTTCCATTCAGATAAACAGGAACAAGGAAAGCAATTTTGGTGAATTTGGTGAAATGTAAATTGCAAGTCTGCAGTTGCTGAAAGCATTTATTTTATAAAATGTCTTATTAATCATGGAGAAGCTGGGCAGATATTATATAATATAATACTATATACTTTAAAATGTGTACATGTTCACTGTTGCCATCTCGAATACGCATACTTTTCAGATGTGGCTGTAGGTTTACATTACAAATATTGCAGAAATTACTATTTTTTGTCATTTCATTATTGGAATATTGAATATCATTATCAAATTCTCTGATTTTTAATTAAGGCTAGACTATCTTAAGACACAATACAATGTTTAATCACCTTGTTCACTCATGGAGGGGTAAATTGATTTCTGATTCTTGGCGGCTAAACCAAAACCCACCACCTGATTTGGCCCCCGATGGCCGCGGTCCCAGGATCCGGACTCGTCCTGTCCTGAGAGTGCCCTCCGCCCCGTTCTGTGGTTGAAGCCAAGAAGCATTTTGAATTATCCCTGCCTTTTCTCTTGATGGATTCTTCTTTCCCCGCCTGATGCATGGGCTCATTTCTGCCCTGATGAGCAGCTACCGGTGCTGGGAATGGCCCTTCAGGATCTGCTGAAGATTAATTTGTGCTTAAAGTGCAGTCACCTCAAATCCTCTGCCAGATTTCCTTTCTCTGCAGCTCAGTGTCCATTTGCCTTTCTTACCCTTTCAGAGTCCTAGATGGTCTTAACAGTGTGAACGTTTCAAATTTCTGAAGTCCAGGCTGTAATCCTTCCTATTAATTCATTTTGTTCCCATTCTATTTGCTTTTTTGTTTATTTGATCTTATTACGGAAACTGGACTGTGCCTGTCTGTTATGCCAACATTAAGACAGCCTACAGCAACAAAAACACAGCACAAACCCCAATTAAAATCAAAATTCAAATTAGTCCTGGTAGTATAATTTAAGCCCTGAAAGCTTGATGAAGCAGAGGTGCTTCCTTATGGGAGCCGAGCGCACCCCTTACGCAGCGCCTGCCCTGAGGCAGCCTGGCACCCTTTCCTGTGTTTCCCCAGCAGAGCTCCTGCATCCTCAGAGAGGCGTCTCCAGCAGAATTAAGTCATTGGCATGGTTGTAGGGAAGGCAGTCGGGCCCCCAGCCCTGCGGGGTTGAAAGGAGGACACCAGGAGCTTGAATTACGCCACCACGTGCCAATCAAGGCAGCCTCTCAGCCGTGGCTCTGTCTTGGTTGCTCTGGGGTCTTCCTCTCAAGTCAACCCAGGGCAGGCAGAGCCATGCCAGGAGGGCACCTTTCCCTAGGTTGTCCCAGCCACCTCCAGAAGGGGAACACAGGCAGGGTGGGTGAGGCTGGGCTGAGCCTCCTTTGCCTGCATTCCAGCTGGGGGTCCTGTTGGGAACTGGACTTAAGTTGGGCCAGCTTCACCCGGAGGGTGGGGAAGGGAAAAGCACAAAGTTGTCTAGGGCAGGGTAGCTTCTACCCCTACCAGCTGCTTGGTCCAGAATACCAGCCGTGCAGGGAGGGTTCCCTACAATTTGCCTTAATTCCTGGATTATATTTGGGGGTGGGGGCCCCATTTAATCCCATGGCCTGTTGTGGTCCGCCAGCAGCCTGCACGGATTGTGGCTGATCCTGACGATGAGGAGGCTGGTGTGGGGTCACACCAGCAGCCTGTGCAGCCGGCGCTCGAGTCGGACAGCGAGGAGGCTGAAGAGGATGTGGTGCCAGAGGCAGAGACTCAGCCAGGGCCTTCAGAACCTCCAGAGGCTCCTTCAAGTGAAGAGAGTGAAGTGGAGGAGCCTCTTCTCAATGGTCGAGCACGCAGGGCTGCCAAAAGGCAGGAGTGGCTACTCAGGAGGAGGTCTCCTCAAGAGTAAGGCTTGGGGCTAATTGGCCACTCCCTTAGCCTATTTAAGTTCGCTCACAGGTAGCAAACACTGCTGGAAACAACGTTTAATTACTACACAGAGCATTTTGAGAGTGAGTTTCTTGTTACATCGTGGTTTCTGGGCTGGTTGCCAACCCTTGTCGGACTTTGTTTATTCTCTGTAATTCATAGCAGGCTGATAAGGACATTTGCACTGAAAGCCTGCATTTTGAAAGGGGTCTGTTTATATTAAACGGAGTTTTTGGAGCTTTGTGTGTGTCACACTCCTTGGGATCCGGAGCTGGGGCAGTACATGGCCTGATATTTGAGCTAGTTTACAGACCTCTAGCCAAAATTCAGGTGCTTTAAGGCAGGAGTCTCCAAACTTGGCCTGGGGAACCCAGAGCGGGATGGAGCCCATTAAATGGCTCGTGTGATCTGCTGTCACCGGTGCAGGGGTGTGGGGTTAATTTAATATATTATACTATATTAATTTATTTGTTTCTTTTTATTAGTTTTATTGTTTTAAATGTGGTTTTATATTCTGTAAGCCGCCTTGAGTCGCCATGGGCGGCAATAGGCGGCAATATAAATTTAATTAATTAATTAATTAATTAATTTTAAAAAACTTTTAAGGCTTGCAGACTTCAACTCCCAGAATTCCTCAGCCAGCCATGCGGACGGGAATTCTGCAAGTTGAAATCCACAAGTCTAAAAGTTGCCAAGTTTGGAGATCCCTGCTTTTAAGGGAATCCAGCCTGGCTGGCAAGAGACTTCTTTCTCTAGGGAGAGATTGGGGCGGGGGGGGAGCAGGGAGGAAAGAGGACAGCCGTCTTTTGATCTGTGCTGTCCAGACTGATGTGGCAGCCTCAGGTCATCTCCTGAGGACACATTCCAGTACTTGAAAGCTGCCACAGAGAAGTGGGGGTCAACCTATTCTCCAAAGCACTAGAAAGCAGGACAAGAAGCAACGGATGGAAACGATAATCAAGGGGAGAAGCAACCGGGAATTAAAGAGAAACTTCCTGACAGTCAGGACAGTTGGCCAGTGGAACAGAAGTTGTGGGTGCTTCGTCACTGGAGGTTTTTAAGAAGAGAATGGACAGCCATTTGTCTGAAATGTTATAGGACCGTGATGGTGAACCTATGGCACGCGTGCCACAGGTGGCACGCAGAGCCATATCGATGGGCACGTGAGTGTTGCCTAGCTCAGCTCCGGCGCATGGGAAACGGTCTGTTTCTGGCCTCCGGGGGGGGAGGCCATTTTCGCCTTCCCCAGGTTCCTAGAAAGGCTCTGGAGCCTGGGGAGGGCAAAAAAAACGGGTCTACCAGGCCCACCAGGCCATCACATGGAAAAAGCAGGGGGAGTGCAAGGGGTCGCATGCGCGGGGGGGTGGGACACACTGAATTATGGGTGTGGGCATGCGCATGTGCGACCCTCCCCCCACTCCCCCCGCTTTTGGCACACAACGGCAAAAAGGTTAGCCATCACTGGTATAGGATCTCCTGCTTAAGCAGGGGGCTGGACTAGAAGACCTCCAAGGTCCCTTCCAGCTCTATTCTGATTCTGATTCTCTAAGCTAGCTGTGGAGAACTCTTAAGAAGGGTCTATATGCAGACCTAGTAATTTCCATTTGCCGGACCAAGGCTCTTTTATCGTTACTCTCAGGAAGCCGTTCCTCCTGCATAAACGGAGCAAGTGTTCAGGAGCACGCTTGCTAATCCAATTCCGCTCTGATAAGATTAAACCTCCTTGTTCAAGAATGTGCGAAGGATTTCACAATTTCAAGCAATAAATCTGTCCCAATTGATAGATCACAATGTCCCAGGAAAAGCAAAGCAGGGGCCCATCAGCCTGAGCGATTCTCACAGACAATGCTGCTGGTCTGGGGGCAGCTCCCTTTCGCTCTGGGTCTCCGGGAGGCAAGATCCTGTGTGCATCTGTGTTGTGCATAAATTGTACCAAGAAGAAGCTTTATTGCTAGTCGCCCACGTTACGAGAATCTCTCCAGACTGACAGTCAGGTGAGGCTTCAGGGGTTCTCGGGGAGGCCAGGCCTTGTGCCACTTTCTACACTGCAAGGGCTCCAGGCTAGGACCCCTCTTAACACCCCTCTCCAGCCTCCCTGGAGATTCCCCCACCCCCACGAAGATAATGTAAGCTGCACTGTGTGCTGCTGCCAAGGCCTACTCGAGGCCTCAGCTTTAAAGCCAATCTGTCTTCCGTTCCCTTCCACCTGCCTACCATGGACGCAGATGTGTATAAATAATAACACATATAATTACATCCAAATCTAGCCGCTGTTTTGTCCCTCAAATCTGCAGGGCAGCCGTCCCCGACCTCTCCGGCTCTGTGGACTGGCGCCAGCAGAGGGAGGAAGGGAATGGTTTCACGTGTGCACCCACCGCTTGCGTGGCCCGGTTCCCAACATGCCACGGACCGGTACGGTGCCACGGACTAGGGGGTTGTAGGGCTTTCCAGGAAGAAGGCTTGGCCTGCTAATGGGATTCTGGTGGAGAATCTGACCGGCTCCCTCGGCCCTTTGGCCTATAGAATGGGGTTGCCATTTATCTGACGCAGGTGAGACTACCTGATCTACCTGCGGTGAGTGGAATGGAGTGGGCCACTTATTTCACTTTTTGCCCAGAAAGTACTCTAAATAGCTGTAATGTCACCATTACTAAGCACAATATAATTACTGCTAAATTGCTCTACAAACAGACAAGACCAGATAAGAGATTATGCCTTTTTCATTGTTTATTTTAATTGCTGCATTATCTTCCAGAAGGGCGATAAGCCTCTGATCCCCAGTATCTCACTTTCTCAGTCTGGACAGTCGTTTATGGTACAGAAAGTGTTTTATTTCTTTTTAAATGGGTGCTTCCTGCTCTTCCCCAGAGCATTTTCCTTCAGCTGTGCAGATGGCTGGGAAAGTGGAAAAGCGGCATTTGTTTCACACTTCTCGTCCCCCCTCCTCTGCCCTGCCCCCCCCCCCCCCAGTTCTTCCTCTCTTGATTCCCCAAGCCTAATTCCTTTGTCTTTGGGCAAAGTTCACCTCAGGGCATTGCTACTGGATTAGCTGAGGGACCTCTGCTTAGAAAAAATTTAGGATCTGTTGGTATATTTTGATTGGAGATTTTTTTAACAAAATAAAAGCAATGCCAATATTAGAAAACAAAGTAAATAAAAATAGTGGGTAATTAAGAAAGAAAATAGAAATATTAATCAAATCCGTATGATTACCCATCTCCCAATAAGCAATTCTGGACAGTGTACAACAATGCAACATAACAATGTAAAACAAATTTATATCTTATAAAACATCTCATATATAAAACAATCGGTAAAAAAATACGAATCATTTTTAAAACATAAATATTATTAACAGCAAAATATACAAACCCCATAAATAGGAAAAAATTAGAAGTTAAAGAAGCGGCTTCTGTTTTGATACATGCTATAAATGCATTTATATTTTACTGTTGCTCTAAAATTGCATCATAAGTTCTTTCTTTCATAAACTGCTCTTTCTAATCATCAGACCCATAAATCACAAATTCCTTTTTTTTTAAGCAAAAAGTCCATATGGGGTTCCTAAATGTAACAAGTTACTTTTGCTATCTTCTAGGTCCATCCTTTTCCTCGGCTTTCCCTCCATTGTGGGTATATCAGCGTCTTTCCATCTCTGTGCATATAATAGCCTCGTAGCAGTAATCACATATAAAAATAGCCTTCCGTGACCCTTTTCTAGGTCCATTAGTCCCAACGAGATTCAGTTGAATCTAAGCCTTTGAAATTCTTTGTATCAGCGTAGGTATTTCAATCCAGAATGTTCCAGAATGTTTTTACATGTCTATCAGGCATGTTTTGAAGCACCTTTATGCACTCTAGGTAGTTTTTCTGGAGTTGTATAGAAAGGAACATTTTAGAGTCTTTTAAATCTTCAATACATACCCTGCAGTGATTCAATGGATTACCAGTTTTAAGCACTACAATAAAATCATATAATGAAGAGAAAGAAAATTGGAAAAGGGAATCCGTCTGTGGAGATTCTGCATCACCCAGGTCATGGTTGGGCCAAAGCTTGTTTCGAAAGGCAGCTGGACTTTCTTGGTTTTTTTCCTTGAAAACGTTTCACTCCTCATCCAGAACTGATGAAGCTCCTGGGTTGAGAAGCGAAACGTTTTCAAAGGGAAGAAACCAAGGAAAGTCCAGAAAAAGGAATTTTGGAAAAAGGAATTTTGTGATAGATCTCACCCTCTTTTTCCATTCAAGCTGCAAGAAACAAAACAATTGCAGGTAAGTAAAATATGCATTACTGGCGCATTGATAAAGCGATAGAATGTCCCTCCAATGAGAGGAATTTAAACTTGTAAATGTCTGTGTGTACCTATGTTAAAAAAAAAAAAATACAGCTCTTTTTAGGCTGAGGTTTAAAAATACGGCTACCTAGACGACTTCTGGTTCCTAGTTAGTGGACTTTTGGGTTTTATTCAGTTCAATACCAATATTTATGTTACCAGAAAAGCAGCATCGTTTAAATAAGCTTGAGAGGCCCCTTGAGTTGGGGAGACGGCTGAGCTTTCACTCTCCTTTTGGCCCTTTTCAGTCCCGGTGAGGCCAGGTGGTAAAGCCACTTCCCCTTTCCTTGCACCATCCCAGCCGGGGGTTTGCCTTTAGCCTTAGAATCGGAGAATCCTAGGGCTGGAAGGGACCTCAGAGGTCTCCTAGTCCAACCCCCAGCCCAAGGCCGGAGACCTTAGGCTTAGACCATCGGGGACAAACGCCGTTGTGGGATTCAACTGGTGTAACAACAAGTTCGCTGAGCGCAGGCACACTCTGCACGTGTGCGGTGCGTTTGAATTCAGCTCTCAAACTTACCTTCTACTGCAGCCCCTGTGAGTAAAACAGCCAATCAGCTGGGCTTCAAACAAAGGAAAGAAAGGTCAGTATAGAGCAGGGGCAGGCGGCCGGGCCCACCTTGATTGTCAGAGCGAACCGGTTTGCTCTCAGCTGATCGTTGGAGCTACCGGTACGCCTGAATCGGTCCGAATAGGCTGAATCCCACCCCTGGACAAACTGCTGTCCAGGCTTTTCTTGAAAACCTCAGCAATGGAGCCCCCACCACCCAGAGAGGCAAGCTAGTCCATTGATTAATTGCTTCAATTAACCAACGGAACAGGGTATCAATTGTACCCGAAGACGGTCCCCTCTCCTCAGGCCAGACTTTCTGGCCTTTAAAACCGCATTTTTCCAACCTCGGCTGGCTGTTAAATAAACTGCAATCTCAGGGTAGATTTTGGGAACGGAGCACGTCTGCCTGCCTGTGTTTCTCCTCCCTTCCTGCTCTAGTAAATCCTTTTCTAGTTCTTTCAGCTGCTTTGCAAAGCTAACCTTCCAGATGACGCCTTCTTGGCTTTCCTCTTGCAGCTTCCTCGTCTCCTCCTGTTCTCTACCCTCCCCAGGAACCCCCTTTTCTCCCCCTCTGCTCCGAGGGGGCAGAAACAGAGTCAGGAAACTATAGGCGGAATAAACGTCTCTGGAGAGTCTCAGTCATCCAGGTCAAAGTGGGCTCAAAGGTGCTTTTTTTCCTTGAGGAAGAAGAAGAAGAAGACAACTTTTCACTCCTTATCCAAGAAGCTTCATCGGTTTTGATTGTGGGGATCCTTCCATCCCCCCTGCCATCAGAACCGATGAAGCTTCTTGGATGAGGAGTGAAACATTTTGAAAAAGCACCTTAGGGGTGTCCCAAAGGTACTTTTGATAAGAGGCAACTGGACTTTCTTGTTTTTCTTTGAAGGCATTTCACTTCTCATCCAAGAGGCATCCAGTCAGAGCTGAAGAAGCTTCTTGGATGGGAAGCGAAAAGTCTTCACAGAAAAACAAGGAAGTCCAGTTGCCTCTTGGAGAAAAGCACCCTTGGGCACAACCATCACCTGGATGGCTGAGAATCTCCATAGACAAGGAAAAGGGAGGTTCAGAAATGTAAAATGTAAAAAGTGAATGGATGGATGGTAATTTCCTCCATGCCATCAAACTGGAATGGCTTGAGGCAGGTCTGCTCCTTCACAAAAAAGTCTCTCCCTCTACCTTTAGGCTAGCTGGAAAGAGATAAACCAGGCTCAGTTAATAAATTTCTAGATTATTAATCAGAGTGTTGCAATTGCTGCTAATTGTTTTATTACTGTTATTAAGCAACCGCTCTTTCCACATAATTCGATGAGGGAAATAGACATCCACACCGCAACAGCCTTTTGTGTAACAGCTCCAACGCCACTTCAGTTCCGATAGTATCAAAGACGGTGGCCTCCCTGGCTGCTCAAAGGTGCCTCTTTCCCAATTCCCCTTCGGCAGCACAGCCTCCCCATTCCGTTCATTGCTTCAGCAGCCCTTGAACTTGGTCCCATTTTAGTTTGATTTTATTTATTTATTGCATTTCTGTGCTGCCCATCCCACTCTCACGCGACTCTTTGCATTGCCCCAGGGCTTGGAAACAGTGTCCAAAAGGGCCCAGCCAGAGGAACCTAATCGAATGGGGTGGCCCCAACCGCCCCCACAAGCCAGCCCTGGCGTCTTTTCCTTGGCCTGAGGGTGAATCCAGGGACAGCAGACGTGGCTGTACTGTAGTGCTCTGTTCCTTACCACCTACCTGGAGAAATTTCGCCCCATTGGTGCATTTTAAAACGGGGATTACAAATAACCTGCGAGAGAACTTTCAGTGTCCCGTGGACAGACTCGTAAGAGAAAACTGCTAGGATTGCTTTTCTCAAAGGAGCTCCCTCACTGCAGAATACGGTAGCTTCCCCACCCCCAGTATCGTAAGCCTGGTGAGCAGGGCCCAGGCAGGTTGCTGGCCCAGGAAGGAAGGAAGGAAGGAACAGAATGAATGTGGAGCAGATTGTTTCTGAAATGGTGCGGCTTATCTGGGTTCTTCTGAAATTGGCTGGTACATTACGGGAACCGTTTCTTCCTTTCCCTTCCCTTCCCAGGTTCTCCGGGGGACTCGGCCTTCAGAGCCACCGACCAGGGAGGCGAGAGTGACAAGCAGCACAAGAAGGTGAGCTGGCACAATTCTGTGGGGGGGAGCGAGAGAGGCTCAGCCAGAGCCTAGACTGACTGGAAGGCTAGGAGGGGCTCTGCGTTTCAGGGCATCCAAGCACAGGGGCTTTCTCAACCGTGAGTTGGGTTGCCAAAATGAGTTCTCCCAAATCCAGACAAATAGTGCCGATGAGTCATTCCTAACCAAGTCACAAATGCATTTACTTGCAAAATTTTAAGTTTCCGGAATGTTTTGCTTTGGAACAGAATAACAATTGCCTAAAAGCCTTAGCAGGGCTTAGTTGAAATTGCTCTCCCCACTTTTGCCTGCATTAATCAATGACAGGGTGACCCTTGAGGTCTAGCAGAGAATCCTGGACTTCGCCTCCACCCCAGTTTCACTTCTTGCTCTGGACGTTTAGATTGGTAGATGATGCGGTGGATGGAGCCTGGGCCGGTGGGCTCTCTTGAGTGATGGCTTAGGAAAGGAAAAGAGGCCTCAAACCTCTGGGGGTTAAGCAGCCCTTTGCATGGAGCCCGGAGGATGAGGAAGTAACTGCCGGGATGTGGATTAACTTTCGTGGCATTTACTCCCGGTGTTTTTACTTAAGGTGGAAGCTCAAGGGAAGCCCAGAAAAGGCTGCTGGAAGTCAGAGGAGAGGGGAGTATCGGGCATGGTTTATGCAGCCCCTCACTCTGGAGCCCCAGATGTGCCCCAGCTCTTAGGCTGGCTGGACCAGACAGAGATTCAGTGGGCTAATATTGGGCATCAATAAAGGAGAATCTTTGTAGCTCAGGTTGAAACGAGGGCTCCTTGGTGCTCTCTGAGCTTGGTGGTTTTCTTGCAGACCTTTCATGACCCAAACTAGGTAACGTCATCAGTGCTGGAAGGGAAGGGGGTTTGCAAGTGAGCATTGATGATATTTCCTAGTTTGGGTCATGAAACATCTGCAAGAAAACAGCCAAGCTCAGAGAGCACCCAGGACCCCTCAGTATTTTATTTATTTATTTATTTATTTATCAAATTTCTATACCGCCCTACTCCCGGAGGACTCAGGGTGGTGAACAGCCAAGATAAAATACAGATAATACAAATATTAAAAGTCCCTTAAAATTATTAAATATTTTGGCCGAAACACAGATTAAAACACCCAATTTATAAAATCAAACGAGTTAAAAATTTAAAAGAGGAGAGTTAGGCCAGGCCAGCCTGCTGAAATAAAAAAGTTTTGAAAGCACGACGAAACGTGCGCAGATCCTGGATCCTCCGTCTCTCTGGGGGGAGCTCGTTCCAGATAGTAGGTGCCCCCACAGAGAAGGCTCTCCCCCTGGGGGCCGCCAGTCGACACTGTTTGGCCGACGGCACCCTGAGAAGCCCCTCTCTATGGGAGCGTACTGGTCGGTGAGAGGCTATTGGTAGCAGAAGGCGGTCTCGTAAATACCCCGGTCCGATGCCATGGAGCGCTCTAAAGGTGGTAACCAAAACCTCGAAGCGCACCTGGAAGACCACCGGGGGCCAGTGCAGCTCGCACAGGAGGGGGGCGTCACATGGGAGCGCCACGTCGCTCCCATAACCACCCGCACGGCCGCGTTCTGGACCAGCTGGAGCCTCCGGGTGCTCCTCAAGGGGAGCCCCATGTAGAGAGCATTGCAGTAGTCCAGGTGGGAAGTAACAAGGGCATGAGTGATCATATTTAACGAGTCCCGATCCAGAAAGGGATGCAACTGGCGAATCAGGCGGATCTGATAAAAAGTCCCCCTGGCCACGGCCGTCACGTGCTCTTCCAAAGACAGCCGTGAGTTCAGGAGGACACCCACGTTGCGAACCCTCTCACGTTGCACGTTGGACAGTCACGCAGAGGCGAAGCAGGAGTGGTGGCCATTGTGAAGGGTCTGCCGGAGACCCCCTTCTGAGACCAGGAGTGCACGTTGCTTTGATGGGCAGGAAGGTGCTTTCAGCAGAGGTGAAGCTCCTGGTCTGAAGGGGCTGCCCTCCTTTTGCCTCTCCGTTTTTTTCTTTGCTCTCGTTTTTGGCAAGGAAGGGCGAAGGGAGGCTGTTGCTACCCCTCACCCTCCGATCAGATGGTTAGGATGCTGCCTTGTGGGGGCCAGGCTGCAGACAGGATCCCACCCCCACCCCCTGGCCATGCAGCAACAGCAACAACCCTAACCCTCCGGGCTGGTTTGGCAAGGAAGCTGGTGCCCAACAGTTGTGCTGGAGAGGGTGGAGGACACACACACACACACACCGTCTCGCCCAGGGTTGCTGGCAGAAGGTGGCCACCCCAAGATTCTATGGAGTAAACTGGGAGCCCCTGCCCCCCCCCAAGCTGAACTACTGGACCACCCTCCTCCCTTCTGGCTTGGCTTCCCCACGGCAGCTTCCTGCGTAATTGGCAGAAGGGAGAGGGGGCCTCTGTCAGCCGAAGCTACTTCCCAGGGTTGGTGCTGGGAGATAAAACTGGGGAAGGGGATGCCACTTCTCCTGCTTTCAGTTGCAGGAGGAAATCTCACCGTCCATGATTTCACAGTCCTTCCGGAGATAGTGCACGATGTCGCATCCAACTATTCTGCAGTTCTGAGGAAGGAGAATCTTCGTAGCTCGGGGTTGAAAGGAGGGGTCCTTGGTGCTCTCTGAGCTGGGTTGGGGGCCGCTTGTTCTCTTTCAGCAGGACCAAAGCAGAACCCTGTGCAGGGCTGGTGTTCTCTTGAGGAGACCCTTAAAGGGGGCAGAAAGGTTAAGGTTCCCTTGTGCTGCCCCCCCCTCAGCCTCCCAGAACCAAAGAAGGCCCCAATTCCATCAGCAGAAGAGGAAGCGGGGGTGGGAGCCTCGCACAGGGGTGAAGCAGCCCTTCATCTGTGTCTGTGCTTTGTCTGTGTGTTGCGCTGTGCGTCTTTTCTTCGTGGCAGCGGGGCCTGGGGTGTCCTGCCCGGGAGCAGCAGCAGAGGGGGCGCAAGGATCTTTGGACGCTGTAGGGGAAGGGGATGAACCAGGAAGGAAGCCCCACAAGGGAGGCCACCTCAGTTCTAGGGGTCTGTACTTGTCATGCTGTACGCTGTGCTCGGATCTGATTTGAGAACATTCAGCCACTGGGGGTACTGTATGTTGCAGACCCCCCCAAAAAATAAGCAGGACTGGACTGAGAGACCATCTGGAGCTACATTTCCATAAACATAAACTTCCTGGTGGGAGGGAGGGGGACTCAGTGGAAAGAGGCTTAGCTTTTGACAAGGGTGGTTCCACTGCAGTGAGACCATCCCTCCTTCTCCCCTGCCCCCTTGGAGCAGTGCCCCCTGGTTGAAATTTTAAAGGAAGGGAGGGGTCTCCCTATCTATCCTGGACAGGCAGAAGCCGACAAGGCTGCCTTCCTGGAGAAAAGTAGCCTTTGAGGCCGGTGGTGCCAGACCCCTTTCTGTTGCCGCCCTGCAAGTGTGTGGGGAGGCTTCTGTCTGGGGGAAGGGAGGCCTTCCTGCCCCCCCCCAATTAACCCCACCTCTCCCAATGAAGAAGGTTTTATCTGCCTTGGACTCACAAGGATGCTCATCAAAGGCCGTCTCTGGTGCAGAACGTTTTTTTGAGAGCACCAAGGATGGATGGAGTTCATTTATCAGTGGCTCATCTCCTCCGAAGAGGGGCATCCAAACCTCACCGGGGGCTGCGGCTGCTTTGTGCTCCTGGGAGCATCGGTGCGAACGTGGCCTTCCCAGTCACGTGGTTAAAAAAGGACACTCCCAACAACTGAAAGCTGCCCGTATTGGCAGAGATTGTGTCGGTTGTGCAGGTGTTATGTTGTACATCTGTGGCATGATGGGGAGAGAGTCATGATTGGATTCTTTCTCCTGCAAGTTTTCAACACAAGCTGTGATTGTCTGGACAGTCCCAAACATTCTGCAGAGGAATTTCATACTTGGACTCCTCAGAGGTTCCCCGTTTTCCTCGGGGAAAACCCTGAATGCGCTCGGCCTCTCCTGACCGTCCCTAGAAGGAGGCTCCTTTCTTCCATCCTTTTACGTTCAGCTCCGCCACCGCCGGTTCTGGTGTGCGTGTGCGTGTGTGTGTGTGTGTGTGTGTGTGTGCTACCCTGTCTTTGTGTTGCACCTTTTGGTTTAACATCATTGCCCCCCTCACCTCCATTTTTTTCTCCTCCTCCCCCTCTTCACCCCCGTGTGCGGCAGGGTCTCCTGGGCGAGCTCATTCTCTTGCAGCAGCAAATCCAGCAGCACGAAGAGGATGTCCGCAGGGCCGCTGACCAATTTGGGCCAGGCTCCTCCTCCTCCTCCTCCTCCTCCTCCCAGCAGAAGCGCAAGGTGACGGCTCTCAGATAGACCAGGCAGGCCTTGTGGGGGGGCTCCTGCTCTCCTCCCCACCCGCCTACCCCCTCGCTTTCACCCAATCAGACCCTTGGCAGTGCTTGAGCTCTGGTGGCTGGGCTTTCTGCTCTCGAGATCCGTTGGTTCATCCCGGGGTCGTCTTTCCAGCACGTGGATTCCTGCCTGTTTAATTCTCACAAAAGGGGCATTAATTTCCCTGGGGAAATTCCCACTGGCTCCTCCTCGCTTTTTTGATAAACTTTTGGAGACCCTTGGATGCTGATGGGGGACAAAGACCTCTTGGTCTTTGTCACGTGTTGGTGGCCTCTTGTCTGGCTGGGTTCACTGGAGATCAGCAGTGAGAAGGTAAAGCTCCTTTTGGAGGTCACCCCTGGACTTCAGATCCTGCCCATTTCATGAGAGAGCCTCTGGATTTGAAAGGTTCTTCCACAAGATGAGGGGACTCGGGGTGGGAACGGCAGAGGGAGCTCGGAGCTGAGGACAGACAGCTGGAGAGGGAGGTCCCAAGGGAGGTTGTGACCCAAAATGTTCTGGGTCTCAAATGGACTCCAAGACCCCCTGTTGGAGCCCAGCCTGCACCCTCACCATCAAGACTGTTGAGCCAGTCAGAGAGGCAGCACAGAAGGGCTGCAAGGCTCACCTGGAGGAGACGGTGGGGCACTTTCCCCCTGGAAAGATCTGGTCATCCACCTGGGCAAATGATGAAAACTCTTTTTAATGTTTAACTCTTCCAGTGCTTTTAATGGCTGCACAGTCACTGGAGCTAAGCTTGATGGTTTTTTTAATTTGTACTTTAGTCCTGGATGGTGATTATTGCTTGAATCTGCTTTTGGTGAGCCAAGGAACAGGGTCTAACAGGATCTTCTATTCCACATACAGGCCATGGTCACCATTACCTTGGATTTTATTATAGCCCAGAGATCTCCTTTTCTTGTGGAGAAAGGGATTACCCCACAGGCAAAACCATCTCATTTTTCTTCAGCCATCCCACCTGTTCCCTGCTCTAGGAAAGGGTCAAAGGCTGTCAGCTGCTTCGGTCCACTCTGCTTTCTTTCCCTTGTGGAGAAGAAGCAGAGTTAGACTCCTTCAACTGGAGAGGGCTTTCATAGTCCTAAGATTCGATCCGCTCCATTCAGGGCATCACCCAGTGGTGGCTTTGCTTCAGCAGCCCTGCTTCCTCTGGCAGCCTGGACCGTTGCTGAACAGTGCGGTCCGTGAGGAGAAGTCTTCCAGCCCCTTGGCTCCCGTCCTCCCGCTGTAGAGGCAGATGATGAGCTGCTCAGATACTTGAAGAGGGCTGCCATCTTTCCCCTGGGCTAAGTTGCATGGAGCCTTTTTCGTCGGACTCTCCTTCCAGTCCATCAGCACGTGAAATCGTCCTTTGTTTGTCAGCACGATGCTCAGAACTGAACTTTAATGGATGGCCACCACAGAGATGATGCTAAGAGTGGATTAGACCAAAGTGTGGCCCCTGTGTGGATGGTGTCTGTGGCCTCGCTGACAATCCCAGCTGCAAGGGAGAAAGGCTGTTGCAAACTCCTCCTGGTCTGTTTTCAGGGTCTTTTGCATCTGGCTGCCACATCTTAGGCCAAGGAGTGTCCAACCTTGGCAACTTTGTGAACTTCCAACTCCCAGAATTGCCCAGCCAGCCATGCAACGACTTGCCTCCAGAGGTTGTGGGTGCTCCATCACTGGAGGTGGCCATCCATTAAAGTTCAGTTCTGAGCATCCAGCTGACAAAGGATCGTTCATGTGCTGACGGCAGGCATGGGGGATTCTGGGAGTTGAACTCCCCAAGTCTTAAGAGCTGCCAAGGTTGGACACTCCTGTCTTAGACCAAGGTGCTCTCGCTTGACAAAACAGAACATCTCTAGTCACATATTTAAATAAAGGAGATGCTTTTTTTCTGATTTCTTGCACGTGGCCAATTGTTCATAAAGCAAAAAAGAAGGCACTATAATTGGCCAATAGTTCAATGATTGTTCTGGAGAAGCAGGAAGCGCAGAAAGCATAAATCTTTTGCACAGCATTATTCCGGGTGCTTCTCAGCCATGCTGGAAAATCTGCCCATCACTTTGGAGCGTAAGAGAGGCTCAGATGAGAACAGACCAGGTTTATTGCTTTAACTGTGTCCTTCACCCAACGCCCCCTCCTAGCTCCTGGGCCACCACTCCTCTGGCAGCTGCTGCCCAGGGCTGCTTTTGGGCTGATGTCAGTTGAAAGCATTCGGGCGGAGAGGCTCTCCCTGTTGAATGGCTGCAAGCTCTGTGCACAGAGGAGTGACAGAACACCATTTTGGTGCACAGTATAAAGAAAGAAAGACCAATTTTTTTCCTCTTAAGTTTAGACCACTTGTTATTTTGAACATTAGAATAGCTCCTGCTAACACCCGCTGGAGCTGTGCCTAGTTGAGACTTTTTGAAGGACAACCAGTGATGTGAAATACATGGAAGAGAGATTAATGAATATAAAGCAAATATTTTCCCCAAATTGTAAAACCAAAGCCTAGTGAGTATCATTTTTAAAAACCTCTTTATTAATAGCTCAGCAGATTTATTTATTTTTTTGAGCAGGGATGGATGGAATTAGAGAAATTAGCCATATTATTAGTGCATACTTAAAATGTCTTTTCATTTAGAAAAACACGGTTCCCAAGCTTAGTAGCTTTCTCAAGTGCACTGCTAATAAATCTACAGCTGCTTTTAGAAATGAGGCACCTGAGTCAGTGTAGCAGCCATTATAGCAAAATGCTGTTAAGAATTGAGTCTCCTTTCAAGTCCAAGCTGCCCCATTTGACCAAATTGTTCTTGTAAAACAATGACTCTTAAAGCTTATGATCTCTTGCATCTGGATTTTTTTAATTATTATTTATAATTTCAGCTTGTATAGCCATCCACTCCTACGGGACTCGTCAATCTAACAAAGATTAAAACAATAAAAAGGCTAAATGAATTTTTATCCCACGATATAGACGTAGGTAACATCTGAAATGCCCACCGTGCGTTCTGTGTCCTTTTGCTGTTGCAGGTTTCTGATAAAGAAAAGGTCGATCAGCTCCAGGAAGAATTACTACGGACGCAGGTAAGGGAACTTTGTGATGCATGAAGCCAGAGATCCAGATGTGGGTCCCCGATGCTTGTTTGGTGCATTGAGTATTCTTACTTCCCAACTCAATTACAACAATAAACGTTATCATTTAGCACCTTTGTCCAGCTGTTGAAAGCTGGTAGACTTTAGTTTGGGATGGTTCCAGGAGGGTCTCCCTCCCAGTAGAAAAAAAGGGGCAGCAGATCTTGAAGTGTCTGTTGGGCAGGAAGAGGCTGAGGACGACATACCTTCCCTAGCAATTCACAGAGGATGTCTCTGGTCATTGCAGATGGTTGCTTTAGTCCAGCAAGATTCTGTCTGTAGGCAAATGGAAATAAAGGAACTACTCAGAAGGAACTTCACACGTCGTTCTTGGTTTTTTAGACCTGACAGAAACTCTTCTAGGATATTTTTGAAATCTCTTCAGTTCTAACCCTCTGCATTTTATTTTGCCATTGAAATTTGTGGAGGGGAGGAAAATGCCATTTAAAAATACAATCAGATTCATTTTTAAATATTTCTCAATAACCCTAACCCTCATTGGGATATTTTTGTCAGTCTCTCTAAAAAACAAAACGAATCCTAAACCGTTGGTATCCAAGCTTGGCAATGTTAAGACAGGTGGACTTAATTCTGGGAGCTGAAGTCCACCAGTCTTAAAGTTGTCATGGTTAGATACCTCTGTCCTAAATATTTATGTGAGTGGCTTCCTTTTTAGTTGTGGAGGCTGTCTGCGTTGCCAGTGACTTTGCCTTCTTAGAAGTGTGTTTTTGACAGCCATGTGACACCACCACCAGCCCTTGGGGACAGGGGAGCTCCAGGCTGCCCATCCAGGTGAGGGCCACTTTCTAACCATGAAGCCACCTGAGTTTTCCATCCCAGTGAGCCGCCCTGGTTAATCTTCCCTTGCAGAAGATGAACATTTCTGGGGAAAGACCCGGATAGGGTTGAGGGTGACCCCAACCACCTCTTAAAAGTACCATTATTGAATAACTACTTTACCTTTCCTGGGAAGCGAAACACAATGTTTTGAAGGAATCCGAGATCGTTTGGACAAGAAGCAACGGATGGAAAGTAATCAAGGAGAGACCCAACCTAGAACTAAGGAGAAATTTCCTGGCAGCTAGAACAATTAATCAGTGGAACGACTTGCCTCCAGAAGTTGTGGGTGCCCCATCGCTGGCAGTTTTATTGAAGAGACTGGCCAGCCATATGTCTGACCTGATATAGGGTCTCCTCCTTGAGCAGGGGGTTGGACTAGACAATCTCCCAAGATCCCTTCCAACACTGTTATTCTATTTTTCTTGCTACATTATTGTTCATCATAGGGCTGGGTAAGAGAGAGCAGCAGCCTGTTTCATCTCCCTGCCTCCTTGTCTCCTGTGCTTCCCTCTCAGTCTTTAACGTTCCCCACTTGGGTCTCTTGGCAGCTGAAATACCAACGGATGCTTGAGCGTCTAGAGAAAGAGAACAAAGAGCTGAGGAAGGTAGTCCTGCAGAAGGACGAGAAAGGCATTCATCAGAGAAAGGTGAAGGTAAGGGATGCAGAGTAGGCCTCCCCTCCTCCCGCGTTATTTCTTTGTTAAAAACACCCCCCTCCCATGGGTGGCAGTGGCAGGGAAGCCCCTCCGCCTAGACCCCCACCAGTCAGAGTCCTTCGGCTGACGGGGTCCACAACATCCCTGCCTGCCTGCCTGCTTGACTGGGTGGGAACCTTCCCGCTCCTGTCCCTCAACTGGTGTGCTGCACTGCAGTGGCTCTCTGTGTGTCTGTCTATAATTGTGACAAGAGATTAGACCGTGAGAGTGGGACCCTCCCTTCTTCCCTGGGCTTCGGCATCACTCACTTCATTGTTTCTTCCCTAGAAATCTTTGATTGACATGTACTCCGAAGTCCTGGATACTCTGTCAGACTACGATGCTAGCTACAATACCCATGACCACTTGCCTCGGGTAAGTCGGAGATGAGCCTCTTCATTCTTGTCAGAAACACCTAGACATATAGACATATGTCATTCAACACTGAGTGTCTACTGAGTTTCCCCAATTGTTAGGGTAGTAGGCAATAACTGGCTGCTTTGGGGGCATCCCAAATAGACTATATCTAGATGGAATTTATCTTGATGTCATTGGATCATCTCTAGTGGAACTTTGGAAAAGCTTGGTTTTCCAAAGCTGCCTCGTATAGAAGCAGGATTCTGGAGCCATGGATAAAAACACCATTCGTCCCAACTCAGGTGAAATCCTTTTGTTTCTTTGAAAAACCCAGCTGTCAGGATTCCAGAAAACCCCCCAACTCCAAGTAAAAACTCTGAAGCAAGCATTATTCAAAGTTCTACTTACTAGAATAGGTAAACTGGCACATCTGGGAAAATCCGAATCTGAGAGGTCCGGGTTTTCCCTCAGTAAATCAAAACCCCCCAAATCATCCCCTCACTCCTCAGACGATCACATGCTCCAATC
Organism: Pantherophis guttatus; assembly: GCF_059756535.1. NCBI lineage: Eukaryota > Metazoa > Chordata > Lepidosauria > Squamata > Colubridae > Pantherophis > Pantherophis guttatus. The sequence continues at coordinate 496,191 of NC_142068.1, read as the reverse complement.
ACCATCCGTCCCGTCTCCAGACACTACTCCCACCTCTCCTCCTCCAGAGGCAGGATCGGCCTGACCTTGACCGACAGGAAGAATGCTGTTATGTCTAAAGACAACCCCTCTACTAAATCCCCCCTCCTACTTTCCCACACGTGAGAAGGTGGCAGCATGGAAGCTTCTGGCCTAACCTGGCTTCCAAAGCTGACACCAGCATTTGCCTTCCAGGTGGTTGTGGTGGGAGATCAGAGTGCTGGCAAAACCAGCGTGCTGGAAATGATCGCTCAAGCTCGGATCTTCCCTCGGGGCTCAGGAGAAATGATGACACGCTCACCTGTCAAGGTAGGAACGCTACACTCCCCAAACCGCGAGCTTTCCAGAAGAAGGAGAGCCTGATCCAGGGAGATCCGCTCAGATGCTTAACGCTTCCCCTTGTTTGAATCCATTTTGGACCTCAGGTCACCCTCAGCGAAGGTCCCCACCACGTGGCCGTATTCAAGGACAGTTCTCGCGAGTTCGATTTGAACAAGGAGGAAGATGTAAGTTTCAAGGAGCAGAACGCTGCCAGAGGGTTTGTGCTTTGGTTTTTTCCTGAAATCATCCCCCACAGCCCACAGGGTGAATGATCTGCCAGGGGTTGCAAGACATGTCAGTCAGTCAGTCAGTCAGTGTCACAAAATGGGCCCTGGCCGAAGGCTTCCTTAAGGGAGGAGCGATGTCTGTGTTGCTGAAAGAGGCTGTGGTGCCCCTCCCTTCTAGGTGCTTGGAGCACCTGGCGCTTCTAGGGAATTCTAGCTGTATCTCCCAGTTCCCCTTCTTGGGAGAAGGTTGTTGAGAAGGGGAGGATAGGACAGAATCGCAGAACTTTTCCGCGTGAATTCAGACCGTGGCCTGGTGTCAGGCACCAAAGATCAGCTCCACACACGGAGGGCCAGTTAAACTGATCTGTTGCCAAACAGCCTCTGCACAGGAAGCTTCTGTGGGACAGAAGCAGTTGGCACAGTTGCTAAGGAAATGGGCTGGTCCAGGGTCATTTCAGGGAGGCGCCTGATAGAGGCCCTCTAGACGGCTCTGCACTCTGGATGCCTCTCCTCTCTGTACAGGCAGTCCTCAATTTACAATCTCAGCAGGGACCGGAACTTCCATAGCTAAGCCAAACGGTCGTTAAACAAATCACACCCAATTTTATGTTCGCTTTTGCCACTGGGATTAAGGGACTCTCACAGTTGTTAAGCGAATCTGGCTTCCTGCACTGGGAAGGTTGCAGATGGCCATCACATTTGACATTGCACATGCCGGTTGCCAAGTGCCTGAATTTTGATCATGTGAGCCCTGTGACAGTCCTAAGTGCAAGGACTGGTCATAAGTCACTTTTTTCAGCGCTGTCATAACTTCCAGTGGTCATTAAATGCAGGGTCGTGAGCCGAGGACTACCCGTAGCCTGATTGCTCTCTTCTTGGTTGCCATGCCCTCACCGCCTTTCCCAGGGCCAGACCCTGTGCCCCTCAGCCCCCTTCCCATTCCTCCAGCCCCTCCCTCCCTCTGACTCTGCCCTTTTCTGCTTCCGCTGAAACAGCTAGCGGCCTTGCGGCACGAGATCGAGATCCGGATGAAGAAGAGCGTGGGCAGCGGCTGCACCGTCAGCTCAGAGGTGAGGCCTGGCCCCCTCCGGCCCTCGAGCCCCTTCCCACTTCCAGAAATGCCCTGGGCTGGTTCCCCCTCCCCCCCCCCCGCCTTTCTCTCTCTCAAGCTGCCCTGTCTCCCTTGCAGACCATCTCGCTCAGCGTCAAGGGTCCTGGCTTGCAGAGGATGGTGCTGGTCGATTTGCCCGGCGTCATCAGTGTAAGTGTCCTGTGCTGGAGGGGGAGGGCGGAGGGCATTGCTGCAGCGCTGGGGCCAAGGAGACGGTGGCTTGAGTCATCATTCCATCAGCCTCACTTCCCTGTGTCAGACCTGCCACAAACTTAAACCTCTAAGTAGGAAGTCTATGGAGAGTCTAAGTCATCCAGGTCACGGTTGTCCCAGAGGTGTTTTTTCAAGAGGCAACTGGACTTCCTTTGTTTTTCCTTAAAGACGTTTTCATGTAAATCCTTCCATTCCCCTCCATCCAGTCAGAGCTGAAAAAGCTTCTTGGATGAGAAGCAAAATGTCTTCAAGGAAAAAAGTTGCCTCTTGAAAAAAGACCTTTGGGACATAATTGCAGTCGTGCAGAGCCAGAACTGAGATTCGCCTGCCCAAATCCCTACGTTATACTTTTTCCTCCTTTCTTGTCTTTCATTTCCCACCCCAAGGTAACCAATTATTATCTTCCAAGCTGTTTTCTTAATGGTCAGTTGAAGCGTGCTCTGCTATGCCACTCCCTCCTTCCAGCTGGGCGACCTTGAAGCAGCTTCTCAAAAAGGCCCAGCACTTACTTTCAACTTCCCAAACATTCCTCCCTTCATCCCTCTTCTTCATAGTTCACGACAGACTGTCGCTGCACATCAGCGAATGCTAGCTGCACTCTGGCTGCAAAATGGGGGTGCTGCCATCCATCTAGTACCGGATGAAAGAGGCGCACACACACACAGTGTTTTTTGCAAGGAACTCAAGAGTGGTGTTATGGCCAGAGTTCGATCCACATTCAGGTCCACGCTCAGCGGTGGAAGCCCAGGGATGATTTGGGGATGACCCATTTCTCTCAACCCAGCACCCCCTTCGCTTCCGTTTGACGGTTAGAGGAAGGGAGTGTTGCGTACACCAAGGGCAGCGGGCCTTTTCCAGGCTGGGGCACTGCTGCAGTATTTAAAATACATTTTACATTTCTTAATTCTAAAGAAATGTGCATTTTAAATTAAAATGGCCAAAATCAGGCCCAGCCTTTTGCTTAGTTCTTGAGATTTTAGCTATAAGGTTGGTTGTTTGTAGCTCAAACAGAAACTGAGTCCAGGGGAAGCCCCAGATTCTGCCCCAGTGCTGTTCCCATTGAGGGGGGTGGAAAGTTCCAGGGGCTTTAAAATCCCCAACCTCTTTGGTCTTGCTAGGTGGAATTGAAGCCAGTTCTTCCCCCATCCTGAAGGAGTAGTTCACTCCTGAATGCAGCTGCCCAGGGAATATTACATACTGCATCCAGTTCTGGTCACCAGAATATAAAAAAAGATGTTGAGACTCTGGAAAAAGTGCAGAGAAGACCAACCAAGATGGTTAGGGGACTGGAGGCCAAACCATAGGAAGAACGGTTGCTGGAACTGGGTATGTCTAGCCTAGAGAAGGAGTAGAGGAGGCAGGATAGCTGCCTTCCAATATCCGAGGGGCTGCCCGAAAGAAGAGGGAGGTCAACCTATTCTCCAAAGCCCCTGAAGGCAGGAGAAGAAGCAACGGATGGAAACCAATCAAGGAGAGAATCCACCTAGAACTAAGGAGAAACTTCCTGTCAGTGAGGACAATTCACTAATAGAACGACTTCCCTCCAGAAGTTGTGGGAGCTCCAACACTGGAGGCTTTCAAGAAGAGACTGGACAGCCATTTGTCTGAAATGGTGTAGAGTCTCCTGCCTAAACAAGGGGCTGGACTAGAAGACCTCCAAGGTCCTTCCAGCTCTCGTTATTCTGTTAAGCTGCAGATTGAAACATCAAATACATGAAAACGAACCTCTCTTTCCCCAGACGGTGACATCGGGGATGGCGGCAAACACCAAAGACCTCATCTTCAGCATCAGCAAAGCCTACATGCAGAACCCCAACGCCATCATCCTCTGCATCCAAGGTGAGGAAGCAGGGAGCCTTTTGCTGGTGGGAGAGGAACCCCTGCCTGCCTGGGACCCTCAGGGCTCCGGCTAGGGAGGCAGCCCAGGCTGCCCCTTGCTCCTGGCTGGGATCACTGGGGGGGTGGGGGAGGAGGCAGGGCAGGGCAGGGCAGATCCTCCTCCTCCTCCATCAGTTGTTCGGCCGCTCCCAGGCTTGAGTAACGTTGCCCCTCTTTCCCTTCTGGACCAACTCTCTGCTTTCCTTTCCAGATGGGTCCGTAGATGCAGAGCGCAGCATCGTCACCGACCTGGTCAGCCAGATGGACCCTCAGGGCAAGAGGACCATCTTTGTCTTAACCAAAGTGGATCTTGCGGAGAAGAACGTGGCCAGTCCCAGCAGGGTGAGGGGGGGGAGGGGCCTTCATGGAGCAGAGGTTGCTCAGCAAGCAGAAATACTTTCTTCTTCTTTTTTTTTAAATGCTGTGTTCCCAAGGGAAGCTCTTACCTGCTCATCATTAGGAATAACGGGGGGGAATTCTGGTCCGGTTTGCTGGGAAGATTCTCTATAGAACTCTGAAGCTACAGAAAAAATAGGCTTCGTGGTTGGTGTGCTACTTGAAAGCTTATAGGAAAGTGCCCATAGAGCAAGGGTCTCCAAACTTGGCCCCTTTAAGATTTTGAGGACTTCGACTCCTAGAATTCCCTAGCCAGCCAAGCATTCTGGGAGTTGAAGTCCACAAGTCTTAAAGGGGGAAAGTTCGGAGACCCCTGCTCTAGACAAACAGACTGCGCATGCAACTGGCTTCTGGGGGGCATCTCTGAAGCCTTGCCCTCCGCTTTGGACACGGCCGTGTGGTGCAGAACTGAGGATCACAAATTCCACCTGGTTGTGCTGGGGGCCACTTTCACCCTTCCCAGCTCCAAGCTGTGACTTGAGGCATCTGCCCCATTGCCTGGGCTGCAGACCTGGAGTGGAGAGGGGCATGTGTGGCAAGGCCCTCTTCCCTGAATATGATGGACAGCGAGCCTTGGGTCAGGATGCTTTACAGGTAGTCCTCGACCTACAACTGCTTGCTTAATGACCACTCAAAGTTATGCTGGACCCCTCCAAAAGCTACTTACGATCCATTTTTGGAATTACGGCAGGTACACACACACACATACACACACACAGTCACATGATCGCATATTGGGCACTTGACGACTGATTCACTGTATGACTGTTAACAGCATCCCTCAATCACGTGATTGCAATTTGAGGTGTTGTTTGTGGGTTTCTGGCTTTCACTTCCAGTTTGTGGCAAAAAAAACCATCCATTTGGGAAAAGGGATTCCCTTAATGATGCAAAAATGTCAAAATTAACAATGCAAAAATGTCAAAAAAAGTCAGTGCCTCCATTTATGTTCATATCTCTGGGCTCAGTTATGGCTGTAAGTTGAGTTGGTTCCTGTCCTGAGCGGGGGGGGGAGGGGGGAGGGGCTGAGCCCAGATCTAAAGGGCGCCTTATGCCGGTGGAGGGTTTTGCCCAAAAGTAGTCAAGGACTCCTAACCAAGCATCCTGATGTGGCTGAGCTGCTGCTTTCCTCTCCTCCCAGATTCAGCAGATCATCGAAGGCAAACTCTTCCCAATGAAGGCTCTGGGGTATTTTGCAGTGGTTACCGGAAAAGGTACGCAAAGAATGGAAGGGGAGGGGAAAGGAAGAAGGAAAGGAAAGGAAAGGAAAGGAAAGGAAAGGAAAGGAAAGGAAAGGAAAGGAAAGGAAAGGAAAGGAAAGGAAAGGAAAGGAAAGGAAAGGAAAGGAAAGGAAAGGAAGACAATATTTGGCCAAATGGGATTAGACACAGAAGGCATTTGTCCGCAGTGCAGAAGCTCTCAGGGTCCATGCAAAGGAACAGAATAATAATAACCATGATAGTAATACCATTAGTAGTAGGGGAAAATGAGATGGGTAATAAATAGACCACGTGGCTAAATGTAAAGGTTGGCCTTTCTCCAGCTACAGGCCCTGCCTTCCCACGTGGCGTGATTTCAGTTGCTTTCTTCTTTGTTCTCTCTCTCTCTAGGGAACAGCAGTGAAAGCATTGACTCTATTAGAGACTACGAAGAGGAATTTTTCCAAAACTCCAAACTATTGAAGTAGGCTAACCCTTGGTTTTCTAAAGCATGCCTTGCTGGTCTAAAGCTACTTACTCAGGCCTCTTTCAGAGTTGTTGAGGCTGAGAAGCATCTCAGTTGGCTGGGCAGTAGCATGAGGAGGGCCTCAGAACACGGAAGGCAGCAATCGGCCCTCAGACGGGAGTCTGGCAAGCCATGGTCCATAGGACCACAAAGAGTCAGACGCAATTTAGCAACTGAAAAAGAACAACAGAAGCCTCCCTCTACCTGCTTCTGCTCTCTTCCACGTAATGATGCTCTCAGTCGCCCTCTGGCTTCTCAGCCTCTGTGGGGGTTTCTTGGTTTTGTTACACGTTAAAATCAAAGGAAGAGGCAATATCAGTGCCCCAGGAAGAGGACAAAGTGCCAGAAGGAAACTGAGCAGCCCCCACCCCACCCCCTTGCTTTAGTTATCTCCAGCCAGGAGCAAGACGGAGGCCTTTCTTGAATGAGCTTGTTGGCCCATGTAGTTAGTATTAAATACAAAACAGTTCCAAAAAACAAACAGGTTTTATTTAAAAAGCTGAGAATTAACTCATTCTCGGCATATTCCAAATTAAATGAAAGCAAAGTTCTCAAAACACCATTCTTCAGTTTATCTCTGGCCTTGGGATAATTAGGCAAACTGCCAAAGGCTTTTCTTGGCAACAGTTCAGGAACAGAAGACGCTGACAAGAAAGAAATACATCTAAACACAAAGCAAATCTCTCAACGGTTGTTTTCCGGCAAAGAGCCCAAGAGCCGTTGCTGGTCTGTTTTAAGCCTTATGGGAGGGGCCAATCATCTCTTGGCCCTACTCCCGAGTTGTCCTCTTTGCTTTAGCTGCTCCTGCCTTCTGGCAGCTCTTCTCATACGTGCACTAGGAACAGGCTCCTCCTGTTCCTCTGCCTCACTCCTATCAGCCTCTGGAGGCTCCGGAGCTCGCACCTCACTCCCCGATGGCCCTGGCCCCATCTCTGCCTCTGACGCAGAGCCCTCATCCGGGCCTTCCCCAGCCTCCAGGACTGGCCCCTGTTCTTCCTCAGCCTCATCGCTGTCAGACTCCACTGCCAGCTCTGCAGGCTGCTGGCAGACCATAACAGAGCTTAAATTTCCAAAGCCGAGAAGTTTGGCCTCTGGGACGGATTGATTGGCCACCCAAATTATGGCACTTCATGCTTGAGTAATCCTGGGAGAACTGGGGAAGGGCCAGGCAATTTCCTCAGCAATCGGGGAAAGACTATCCAGGGAGGCATTACGGTGTTCTCAGACTGACCTTGAGATTGGGGAAGATTCTGGAGGAGATGATAAGGAAATGGATGGGGGAGCAGCTTGAAATCAAGGCAGGAATTGCCAGAAGGCGCTGTGGGTTGTCTGGGCTAATCTTATCCCCTTTTCTGACTGGGTCATTTCCTTAGGAGGTTGTGGAAATGCTGCAGACTTTATGTACCTTATGCAGAGCATATGACAATATTCTGCAACATCCAGATCAGCAGGCTGGTTAAATGCGGATCTCATGGTAGAAACCTGGACTACAGGTAGTCCCTGACTTAACAGCCATTCGTTTAGTGACCACTCAAAGTTACAACGGCCCTGAAAAAAGTGACTTATGACCGTTCTTCACACTTACGCCTCTTGCAGCATCCCCATGGTCACCTGATCAAAATTCAGACATTTGACAACTGACTCATATTTATGACGGTTGCAGCGTCCCAGGGGGTGACATGATCCCGTTTTGTGACCTTCTGACAAGCAAAGTCGACAGGGAAGCCAGATTCATTTAACAACCGTGTTATTAACTTGACAACAGCAGTGGTTCACTCAACAACTGTGACAGGAAAGCTCATAAAACTCAACAACTGTCTCACTTAGCAACATTTTTGGTTCCATTGTGGTCATAAATTGAGGACTACCTGCATGTACATATCTGACCCAGTGACTCGCCATCAGATCTTGCCAGGGACTGACTGACTGGGGTGCCCCAAGGATGGTTTCTGCACGCCCCGCTCTTCCGCCCCTCGGCCGTGACTTGGAAGGAAGCTCGTTGTGGTTGCGGATCATATAAAGTTGTGTGGGGTGTTACTGTCCTAAGACAGAAAATGAGAAATGACCTCAATAGATACAGAGGAGAGGTGGGGCAACTGCGCCAACTTTAAGACCTGTGGACTTCAACTCCCAGAAGCACTGCTGGCTCAGGAATTCCGGGAGTTGAAGTCCACGGGGCCTAAAGTTGCCCCACCCTGGATTACTACAGAAATGGGCTGAAAGGTACCGAACGAAGGTAGGAGGCAGGAGGCTCTGATTTTGAACCGTGTGCCCGTTGCTTCGTGCATTTCTTCAGCATTTCTTCTCCCCAGGAACTCCATGCTGAAGCCCCACCAGGTGACCACGCGGAACCTCAGCCTGGCGGTGTCCGACTGTTTTTGGAAAATGGTGCGTGAATCTGTGGAGCAGCAGGCGGATGCTTTCAAAGGTAAGGGGGCAGCTTGTTCAGTGGGACAAGCTGAGGAGGGCTGTCTTGGCAAGACTGGGGTCTGTATGAAGGGGGCCCCCAGGTCGGGCTTCTTGCTCCTGTGTCTCTCGGGGGCAGAAAAGTGGCACTAAACATCTCCGGAGGTCTCGGGTGACGCTTTGAATGGACAGGATCTGCACTCAGGGCTGGGCTGAGCTCATTTAGGGCTCTATCAGGGCTGCAGTGGAGTTGGGGAAGCACCTCAGACCCAGAGGGTGAGCAGAGAAGTGAGTGAGCCCCCCAGACCAAGCGCTCTGGGGACTGAAGGCAGGAGATGCCTCCTGTGGGGACCCCAGGGCAGGGTGAGCATGGTCCGGAGGGTTGGGAGGGCAAAAGTATGGGCTCGGGGAAGGAGGGAGATCTTTCCCTCCGTTTCCTGGGCCATTGGCAGGCACGTGGGAGAGGAATCCTTGGATGGCAGGTTGACCCAGGCGGTAGGAGAGCAGATCTGGACCCCCCCTCTGGCAGGGCAGCTGCCCAAGGGAGGCTCTCCGGCCACAGAGAGGTCAGCTTCGTGGCTCTTGGACTGTGGCAAGGCCAGGAAGGACTGCTCACAATTAAAAGTGCCCGTCTCTGGTGACTAATGAAGAGTCACTTTTCAATTTCAATTTAATATTCACGTTCAATTTTTGTCCCATAGCCTAGAGGAGTTATTCATTTCCCCATTATTATTCCTAATAGATTATTTGATTTTAATGATGCTGAATAGGGATACTTTAATGGGTTGGATGTTCTGACCGGGCTGCCTTAAAGCGTCCCGAGGGTTTATTGATTTGCCAGAATGCAAATCGAATACCTGAATGGCTAAATAAATACACGGATGGTTTTTGAAGAGGGAGGAGCCATCTCCTGCAGCCGAAGGGCCAGGTCAGGGGAGGGCCCGAGCCTGCCGTGGGAGGTTTTGGGGCGTGGAAGGGGCCCACTCTGGAAAAGTGAGCAAGCACGCATGGAGGTATGGATCTCGCTGCTAGGAATAATCTCTTCTTTCCCAGCAACCCGCTTTAATTTGGAAACCGAGTGGAAGAACAACTACCCCCGCTTGCGAGAGCTGGACCGGGTGAGTTCCTGTCTGCCTCAGAGCCTTTTGAATGTCTTCTGGGCCACGGGACAGCTTCAGCGGCCACAGCATCCGTCCACGTGAAAGCCTGTCAGTGGCTTCCCTATAGAGCAGGAGTGGCCAGCTGGCTGGAGAATTCTGGAAGCTGAAGTCCACGGGGCTTAAAGTGACCAAGGTTGAGAAACGTACGGCTAGGGAATTCTGGGATTTGAAATCCACAGGTCTGAAATTGGCCAAGGTTGGATACCTGTAGAACTGCAACAATTACAGGTAGTCCTCGCTTACATCCAGTTGCTTAATGATTGTTTGAAGTTTTGATGGACGTCCCCAGAACTGCTTGAGAGATCTGGGCCGTGGCTTATTTATGAACCACGGTGGCGCAGTGGTTAAAGTGCAGTACTGCAGGCTACGTCTGCTGACTGCCGGCTGCCTGCAATTTGGCAAATCTCACCAGGCTCAAGGTTGACTCAGCCTTCCATCCTTCCGAAATGGGTAAAATGAGGATCCAGATTGTTGGGGCAATAGGCTGACTCTGTAAACCGCTTAGAGAGGGCTGTAAAAGCACTGTGAAGCGGTATATAATTCTGAGGGCTATCGTATTGCTATCTGATCTTGCAGAACCTCTGGAACCAGACATGGGGGCGGGGTGGGTGAAAAGCCTGCTCTGCTGGACTCCAGCACTGACCTCAGTCACAGACCTGGGGCTGCTGTCTGGGCTCCCTCTGTCTCCTGTGGCACCTCTCTGCAAAGCTAAAACTTACTGATCAGTTGCCACCAACTCATGGTTGTGTACCACAAAATTAAAGCACACAATTAATTAATCAAACTTGAGAAGCCCTTGATGCACTCTGAGCTTGGTGGGTTTCTTGCAGACGTTTTATTACCCAACTAGGTAACATTATCCGTGCTAGTAAGGAGTAAGGTTAGGGAAACTGCTGCTTGTTAGCACCGATGATGTTTTTTAGTTTGGGTCATGAAACGTCTGCAAGAAAACCACCAAGCTCAGAGAGCACCAAGGAGCCCTCAGTTCAACCCTGAGCTGCAAAGATTCTCCTTCATGAATCAAACTTGCACAGAAAGTCTGAAGTTTGGGGGGGGGGATGAGCATCACCCTCTCCCTCCCCCAAAATCGGAAGGGGGATCTTGAGCCCAGCTGCCTCAGGACCACCAAAAGGGATTGGAGGGTGGGCAAGTTAGCTATTGCAGCCCTTGGCCTTTTCCACCAGGGATGAAGGGAGGCATAGTTACACACACACACACACACACACCCACACACACACACCCACACACACACCCCTTGTAGAAGAAGAGGCTCCTGCTGAGTCCAGGCATGGAGGCGTCTGCCTTGAAAGGAGCAGGGGCCAGGTGGAGGAGGGTGGAGAGGCAGGGCTGTTGTTGCTGCTGCCTAAAGGAGGCCCTGGAGGTGGGGAGAGGTGGGGGGAGGGGTGATTCAGGGTCCCCAGTGGAGGACCAAAGTCCCCAAGAGAGGCTTGTGTCATCCCTCCACTCCAGAGAACGTCCTCCTTCCCACGTTCAGTAACTCTCCCTCCCTCCTTCCTTCTCTCTCTCTCTCTCTCTCTCTCTGTCCAGAACGAGCTGTTTGAAAAAGCCAAGAACGAAATCCTTGACGAAGTCATAAGCTTGAGCCAGGTGACCCCCAAGCACTGGTACCGTACTTGATTTCTTCCGTTTGGGTATCCAGGGAGGTAGCCGGGGGTGCTGAGCTCAGGATGGGCTGCTTCCAATGCTCCCTTGGGACCCTCGAGCATCCATGGGCCTCCATGTCTAAGTCAGTTGGGAGCCCCCCCTCCACGCAGCTGTTCTGCTGAGGCTTGACCGTTCTGTAGCCCCTCCCCTCCCCTTCCCTTCCCAGGAGGAAGGAAACATGGCCTGCTCAGATTGTCCTGGGTCCAAGAGGGAGTGAAAGCAGCCGAGGAGGGAAGGGTCCTGGGCCGTAGAGGAGAAATAGTTGTGGAAAGTTGTAAATCTTCTAAATGGAACCCAGGTGGGTCTGGCTGCCCAAAGAATACGCCCTCTGTCAGCACACGGAGGCTTACCCAGCGCCTCCCCTGGGCCGTCTGGAAGCCAGATGCTGCTGGAGAGAGGCTGGATGAAGAGCCAGCTGTGGGAGTCTCCTGGTTGGGGGTCTCGGGAATCCCTGCCGTGGGCTGCTGAGATGTCAGGAGGATGGGTTGGTGATTTTGGTGGGGGGAACTTGCTTGAGCCATTTGAGCTTTGGCTTTTAACAGAATAATAGAGCTGGAAGGGACCTTGGAGGTCTTCTAGTCCAACCCCCTACTCAAGCAGGGGACCCTATACAGTTTCAGACAAATGGCTGTCCAGTCTCTTCTTAAAAGGCTCCAGTGATGAAGCACCCATAACTTCTGGAGGCCACTTCCCTTCCACTGGCTAATGGTCTTCACTGTCAAGAAAGTTTCTCCTGAATTCCAGCTTGCTTCTCTCCTTGATTGGTTTCCATCCATGGTTTCTTCTCCTGCCTTCTGGTGCTTTGGAGAATAGGTTGACCCCTTTGTCTTTGTAGGAGCCCCTCAGATATAGGGAGACTGCTGTCATGTCACCTCTAGTCCTTCTTTTCATTAAAATGTTTCATTTCATTTCACTCTGGGACATTTTGTTCCTGCTTTCATCATTTGAGAACATCGCCTTGAGGAACACCAAAGCAACGACAGTTACAAGACGCCTGACATACTTTTGATTTCCCTCTTGCTTGATGGATCTAGAGGCCCCCAAAAGCAAGCTGCTCTGTGTGTGTGTGTGTGTACGTGTGTACGTGTGTGTGTGTGTGTGTGTGTACGTGTGTGTGTGTGTATTTGTGGGTCTGTTCTTGAGCAGATGAGTCTGGTTTGGCAGGAGTATCTTTTGGCCAAAGACGAGAGGAACGTCTGCTTTCAGTTTCCAGGCCTTTCCAACTTTTATTCTCTAAACGCTTCCTGTCCTTTTTAAGTTCTCATAAATAACTTTCCTAAAGCCGGTTGGAGCCCATCTGGTCCTCTTTGGCATGACTTCAGCAGGATCTCGGAGCTTTGAACGGCTTCGCTCACCAGACATCCCTGGAGGCAGCAACTTTCCTGCAAGAAAATCCTTTTCCTTTCTTCCACACCTCGCCATCCTTTCCCTTTCACAGAAGGAACCGTTCAGGCTCATGATGTTAACGACTATCATTTTCACCCTTTGGACTATCAACCTACCATTCCCACCGTATTAATTTCCTGTCTCCAGAGTGATCTAGAGTTGTTCCTAGTTAATTCCGAATTCCTTGTGTTCAGAATGCTGTCTTGTTGCCTTGCTTTCTTGTTATGCTTTCTTGTGTATTATCAATCCTCCCAGGCTGGGATTATATTTTACTCTAAATCAGAGGCTCCAATCTTGGCCGCTTTAAGACCGGTGGAGTTCAGTTCCCAGAATTCCCCAGCCAGCTCTGCGGAGTGGGAGCAGAGGAGAGCTGGCTGGGGAATTCTGGGAATTGAAGTCCACCGGTCTTAAAGCGGCCAAGATTGGAGCCCCCTGCTCTAAATCCTCCCTCCCAATCCACAACCACCACTGCTGTGCTCGTAGAATGTGTGCGGCATCTACACAAATTGTATTAGTGCTTCCTGTGACGGCCTACTTCACGCAGTCGAGAGAAAGGTTGGATTCTCACAACATGTGGAAACACCCACCCACACCCACACATCACTGTTTCTTGAATCGGTTTTTCATGGAAGGCGCATGAAGTCACAACAGCTTTTGGGTTGGGTTGGAGTCATGGATACATTCCTGCCCGTTCCCCCAAAAGGATTCAAGGCTTCTGGAGTCCATGTGATAATTATGCTTACATTGCAGTGATACTCATTTTTTTCATTAATGTGGCCATTTAAATGGAAACGTGTGTTTATAGCAGAGCATAAGGAGTTTGGTTTACCAGTTGGAATTTAATTTACTGGTTCTCAGTTTCAGATGATAGTTGTCCCAAATGACAAAGAGATTCTTAGAAAATGAAGTAAGGTTGCCTTCCAGAGCTTTTAACATCACGTTTTCTGTTTTTTAAATCAATTTTTTATTTTATTCAAAAATTAAAATACAAAATCAGAAAGGAAAAATTAACAGAACAAACAAAGCTAGACAGGAACATTTTGAAAAGTGAATTAAAAAGAACAAAAGACAAAAACATTATCCACCACCCCAGTTGGACATTGATAAATCTATGGCAAGAATCATAAAGGAAGTAAGATGGCCTTATCAGATCTCTTCACGTCATCAGGCGCTCTGGAGTAGGTATTAATCTGTTTTTTGAGCTGCCGTAGAGGTTCTTTTGTAAGCAGAAGATACACAGGAAGAAATCATCTTACAACAGTTCAAAATTACAACGGTACTGAAAAAAGTGACTTCTGACCATTTCTCACACTTAACAACCGTTGCTGCATCCGTGTGGTCACGTGATCAAAATTCAGATGCTTGGCAACTGACTCGTATTTATGACGGTTGCAGTGTCCCGGAGTCACGCGATCCCCTTTTGCGACCTTCTGACCAGCAAAGTGAATGGGGAAGCCAGATTCACTTAACAACCAAGTGACTAACTTAACAACTGCAGTGATTCACTTAATGACTGGCAAGAAAGGTCGTAAAATGGAGCAAAACTCACTTAACAATCCTTTTGCTTAGCAATGAAAATTTTGGGCTCCATTATGGCCGTAAGTCGAGGGCCACCTGTACTATCAGACTCTGCTGATGATGATGATAATCTAGGCAGCCTATGGACATTTTCTCTCCTCTTTTCCTGGCGCTGGTTTCATCCCTTCCTGCGTTTCCCTCCCAGGGAGGAAATTCTTCAGAAGACTTTATGGGAGAGAGTTTCGACCCATGTGATTGAGAACATCTACCTTCCAGCAGCCCAGTCTCTGAATGCCGGCACCTTCAACACCACCGTGGACATCAGGCTGAAGCAGTGGACTGACAAGCAGCTGCCCAACAAGGCAGTGGAGGTGAGTTGCAGCCGACGGTGACACCCAGGGAACTCCCTCCTCCTCCTCCACCTTGGGCTCCAAGTAGCAGAACAGGTTGCCCTTCAGTGCCCGTTCGATCATTTTGGGAAAGGAGAGCCTTTGGCTGCCTTTGGAGTGAAAGGTATGGTTTTACAAGGAAGGAAAAAGCCAGATCTGAGGTTTCAGGCCCGAAGGCTGGCTGAGGAATCCTGGGAGCTGAAGTCGGCAAGTCTTAAGACCTCTGCTGTAGAGAACCAGTGATCCTGGACCAGGAGGGCTCCTGCCCTCCTCCTGCAATTTCCACTTAACAGGAGGCCGGGGCAAGGGGGGGAAGAGCTCCCGCTCCCCTCTCAAGCTCCCGTCCAGAGGCTTCAGCTTGGAGGGGCCCTTGTGGTCCACGCCTGGAGAAGATGGGGACTCCAGACCTGAGGGGGAGGGGGGCTGGCCAGCAGGGTGCAAGGGCACACAGCAGGGGAGGGGTGTCTTGCCTCCCGTTGGTTATTGTGCCCCTCCTCCCCTGCACCTTGGCAGGTGGCCTGGGAGACCCTGCAGGAGGAGTTTTCTCGCTTCATGACCGAGCAGAAGGGCAAGGAGCACGACGACATCTTCGACAAGCTGAAGCAGGCCGTGAAGGAGGAAAGCATCAAGCGGCACAAGTGGAACGAGCGGGCGGAGGACAGCCTGGTAGGGCTCCCTCCACTCCCTTTGGATGGGGGGGGGGGGCGGGAAGGGAGAGGGGCCCTCCTGATGCCCATGCTCTGCCTTGGCAGAGGGTGATCCAGCACAATGCCCTGGAGGACAGGTCCATCTCCGACAAGCAGCAGTGGGACGCCGCCATTCAGTTCATGGAGGAAACCCTGCAGAGTCGCCTGAAGGACAGTGAGTGCCCCTTCCTTCCTCTCTCCCTCCCTCCTCTCTTCATTCCCTCCCTCCTTCTCCCCTTCCTTCCTTCCTTCCTTCTTCTCATTCCCTTTCTTCCCTCCCTTCCTTCTCATTCCCTTCCTCCCTTCCTTCTCATTCCCTCCCTTCCTTTCTCCCTTCCTGGGGCTTTCAGCCTCTCTTGGGCCACCTCATGGCTGCTGCTCTGAAGGCCTGGGTGAGAGGCTCAGGAGGGGGGTGGTCCCTTGGCAGCCCCCTCTGGGATGTAGCTGTGCGCCCCTTCTATCCTGCTTCCAGGCTCTGGGATTGAGGAGAGCCCTTCTGTCTCGCTTCTGTCTAGCGGAATCTGTCATTGAAGACATGGTGGGCCCCGACTGGAGGAAAAGGTGGCTCTATTGGGTGAAGCGCACCAAAGAGCAGGTAAAGGGGCGCTCGGCTTTCTCCTTGTGGGGCTTCCTCCCCAACCGTGGCCAGCTGCAGACCCGTAAGGGAGACCGACTGTGAGAGTCACGCATCTCGGAGGGTGGCCTTCCCTCTGGCTCCTGGGCCCTTCGGGAACATGCTTCCCCAGCCGTGTCTCCTCCACATTCCTTAGAGTGTATCCCACTGTAGGTGGGGCATGGGTGTCTCTGGGGCCCTCAGCCTCAGCCTGCCTCCCTCTGTGCGGCACTTAAGGTTCCTCCTTCAGCACGGAGAGGCCGCTGCTCCAGGGTTAGGAGGCTTCCTGGAGACCTGAAGGCCCCTGACCTGCGCCGGGGTCAGAAGCCCAGGGGAAAAGCTAGGGGTCCCATCTGGAGCAGCCGAAATGTTTCGGGCCATTTAGGAAACGCTCTTCCGTCTCTTGCATGCCAGTCCATCCGCAATGAAACCAAAAACGAGCTGGAGAAGATGATGAAATGCAACGAGGAGCACCCGGCTTACCTGGCCAATGACGAGGTCACCACCGTCCGGAAGAATCTCGAGGCCCGGGGGGTGGCGGTGGACCCCTGCTTGGTAAGGCGTCTCGTTTTGCGACCTTTTTTTGGAGAACCCTGAGAGGGAGGCGGGAAAGGTGGGCTTTCAGGAAGAGATGCGCTCCCTGTCAAGTCTGGTCCCCTGGCGGACTTCCACTCCCAGAATTCCCCGGCCAGCAAAGCTGGGAGTTGAAGTCCACCAGGCTTAAAGTTGCCTAGGTTGGAGACCCCTGTCCTGGAGGGTCTTCCGTCCTGGCTGATGGCCAAGTGGGATCTGTTGAGGGCGTGATGGCTCAGTGGTTAAAGACGATGAGCTTGTCACCTCGGCTGGAAGCCGACAGCCCGGGTTCAAGACCCACGTGATGGGGTGAGCTCCCGTTTCTCATCACCACCACCCAGCTCCTGCCCACCTAGCAGTTCAGAAGCAGGAACGTTTGAGCAGATAAATAGGTACCACTTTGGTGGGAAGGTAATAGTGTTCTGTGTGCCTCAATGCATAGCCACGCTGGCCACAGAAAGGCTCCGTGGACAAGGCTGGCTCCCTCGTCTAAGAAACGGAGATGAGCAGGAGGCCCCCGAGTCAGAGAGGGCTGGGCAGGGGAAACAGAAGCAGCCGTGACCAGGAACAGTCAGAGTTGGTGGAACAGCTTCCCTCCAGAAGTGGTGGGTGCAGAAGAGACTGGACAGCCCTTCGTCTGGCATGGTAGAGGGTCTCCTGCTTGAGCAGGGGGTTGGACTAGAAGATCTCCAAGGTCCCTTCCGACTCTGTGATTTTGTTATGACCCAGGCTGGCTTCCCCTCTCTGGGGTTAGCAATTCCCATGATGGCCATTGGGTCCTGCTAGCTGAGTAAAACGGGCCCTAAAACCCAGCACCCCGGGAGGGTCCCATCACCTGAGGAAGAGGGCCCCTGGATTCCTCTTTTGACCCCCACCCCCACCCACCCCCTCATCTTCCTCTCTCTCCCTTTCTGCTCAGTGTCAGAATTTCTCCCTCAAGCTCAGGGCCATCAGCCACCCCCAGGACCTTCCCAGCCCCCAAGGACCCTCTGCTCCCGCCCAGGGGCTCCGAGGACAAAGACTTCCATCCCAGGGGTCTGGAGGCCAGATTAGAGGAAAAGCTGCCTTTGACAGAAGGCAAATGGCAGTAGATGCTCCTCTTGTTTTCCTCTGGGCAGAGGCAGGGTATTCCACAAGGGCGTCCAAGAAGAATATTAACCAGTTCTACACGCACGCACGCACGCACAGGAGGGCAGTTTGCGGATTGCCTTTTGCTCAGGGCCAGGGCCTTCGGGGAGGGTCTTCCACAGCCCAGGACCGATCCAACTTCCACATTTGACTGATCCAACTGTCCCTCTGCTCCCAGATCAAGGACACCTGGCACCAGGTCTACAGGCAGCACTTCCTGAAAACAGCCCTGGGCCACTGCAACCTCTGCCGGAGGGGCTTCTACTACTACCAGAGGCACTTTGTGGACTCGGAGGTAAGCGGGGGAAGCTACGGTGGTGTTTGACTTAGGAAGCCCGGGGGGGGGAGGGCTCTCCTCATGCGCAGCCAGGATGTGCTCCAAGCGGATGTCATTGTTGTGGTGTTCCACTAGGTGGCAGCCTTGCAGTGAACATCTGGTTCCAGCTGTTCTTGTCTGTTGCAAACCTCTAGGCTCCCTGGGTCACGCGTCCTTTTCTGCCGCTCAGCCCAGCAGTCCTGCCGTTAAATCCTCCCGGCCATTAGAAAGCCAGCTTTATTTCACGCTTCTGTTCAATGTAGAGGACACCCAACTGCCCTGGGACTCTGGGGAGCACCAACGAAGGAGGGTTGGACTGAGGGGCCCTTGGTGCTCCCTGAGCTGGGCAGTTTCCTTGCAGACGTTCCAGGACCCAACTGGGGAATGTCATCCGTGCTGGTGGGACTAGTGACTAGTTTGGGTCATGAAACGCCTCCAGGGAAACCGCCCAGCTCAGGGAGCACCAAGGGCCCCTGCAGCCTTCTTCGCCTTCCAGTTGCAGTGAGCAGAAGAAGGTTCAGGGGTCAGCGATGTCCTTCCGTAATGGGTGAAAAGGCCATAAGGCCCATCTGTGGTGGCTAGAAGGATGCTGGGCTCTGTACATTAGGGGCATTTTGTTGCTTTCTTTTGCTGTTTTCATTCAAATTTGTGGCTGTTTTTTTAATGTTGTTGGGGGCCCTGTTGTAATTTATATATAAATTGATAAATGAAATAACCCCCATGGAAGGAGAAGTTCACAAGCCGCTTCCTTTTTTCTGGAAGAGCTGGAAGACGGCTTTATATTCAGCAGGTGGCAGGGTAATTTTAATAGTTTTGTAGCATTTTAGAGTAGTTGTAATTCGGTGGTGGAATCCGTGCAACACAACCGTTCCTCTGACAGTTGCGTTTACTGATCTCCTGGACTCGTGCCCCACACACTCACCTGCTGGGCTGGGCTGGGCTGGATTTGCAGATGCCCCCCCCACCTCCAAACGCAATGAGCAGATTCTCACCGCTATGGTTCTCCTTCTGGTCCTCCAGCTGGAGTGCAACGACGTGGTTCTCTTCTGGCGCATCCAGCGCATGCTGGCCATCACCGCCAACACCCTGAGGCAGCAGCTGGCCAACACCGAAGGTAGGAGCCCGTCCCTTCTTCTCTCTGGACCTCTGGGGGTGGGGACAGATGCCATCTGCGCCACGGGTGGGAGAGATGCAAGGTGTTGTGACCCAGGCCCAAGTAAGGAGTAGGAAAATCAGTCAGTGAAAAACAAACAAACTTTATTCAAACAGCTGAGAATTACTTCATTCCCAGCATCGTTCAACTAAATGAAAGCAAATTCCTCCCAACACAAATTCCTCAGTCCTGTCGCAAACCTTGGTCCAATTAGGCAAACTGCCAAAGGCCTTTCTTGGCAAAGGTTCAGAAGTCACAGATACAAAAATAAATACAAGACGTAGACAAAGAAGAGGACGAAGCTACCAATGCTGTTTTCTGGCAAAGCCCAAACGCCGTTGCTGGTCTGTTTTAAGCCTTATGGGAGGGCCAATCATCTCTTGGCCCTACTCCCAAGTTGTCCTCTTTGCTTGAGCTGCTCTTGCCTTCTGGCAGCTCTTCTCATGCGTGCACTAGGAACAGGCTCCTCCTGTTCCTCTGCCTCACTCCTCTCAGCCTCTGGCATCTCCAGAGTCTGCACCTCACTCCCCGATGGCCCTGGCCCCATCTCTGCCTCTGACGCAGAGCCCTCATCCGGGCCTTCCCCAGCCTCCAGGACTGGCCCATGTTCTTCCTCAGCCTCATCGCTGTCCGACTCCGCTGCCAGCTCTGCAGGCTGCTGGTGGACCACAACACAAGGGTCCCAGCGGCCACCACTTCAGGTTTGCTTGATCTCGGATGCCCCTCCAGGAGCTGGGAACTTTACCCTTCCCAGAGGTTGCTTGGCATCGGTTGCTCCGTTGCTGCCAGGGTGCTGAGCCCTGAAGGCTGAAGGCCATCTTCTCTAGAACAGGGGTTGCCAGGGTTGGAGACCTCTGCTGTAGAACAACTCCTGGTTCGAGAGGTCCTTGAATCCTGGCTCCCTCCCTCGGGAGGTGCCCTCTGGCTTCCTCCCTTCTGAGCCCCGTTGCCCTCCTGCAGAAACGTCCATTGTCCCAAGGGAGCTTTTTTTCAAAAGGCAGCTGGGCTTTGTTTTTGTTTTTTTCCCTTGAAGACGTTTGGCTTCTCATCCGAGAACGGAATGTCAGAGCTGAAGAAGCTTCTTGGATGAGAAGCCAGACGTCTTCAAGGGAAAATCAAGGAAGTCCAGTTGCCTCCTGAAAAAGGCACTTTTGGGACCACCAGGACCTGGAGGGCTGAGAAGCTCCAGAGACAAAGCCCGCTTCCCTTTTGAGAAAAGCACCTGTGGGACGTCCCACAGAAACAGCTTGGCTAAACCCGAGCCCCTTCCTGCAGTGAGGCGTCTGGAGAAGAACGTCAAGGAAGTGCTGGAGGACTTTGCAGAGGACTGTGGCAAGAAGATGACGCTTCTGACGGGGAAGCGAGTGCAGCTGGCCGAGGACCTCAGTGAGTATCCCCGGCTCAAGCCACGGGGCCCTTCCTGCGGGAGTTGGCCTTTGCCCGGTTAAAAACCCCAGGATCCTCTCGGACTTTGGGTCTGAACCTCCCGTGGGTCCCCGCTTTGTCTGAGCCACCGTCCACTAAAGGCGTTGCGGTGTGGCTGCCTCCTTCTGGGAGCCTTCCTGATTCTGTGGCTCATCCAGTAGGAGAGAATTGCTGTGGGGTCCTGGGGCTCACTCAGCCCGGCTGTTTTCTTGCGGACGTTTCATGACCCAACTAGGGAACATCATCAGAGCTAGAAGGGAGTGGGGTTTGCTAGGAGGAGGAAGGAGAGGACAGTTGCGGTGCTCTCTGAGCTTGGTGGTTTTCTTGTGGACGTTTCCTTACCTGACCAGGGAAGGGAGGGGGCTTTGCTCTCTGTTCCTGAGGAGTGGCTTGCCCTGTCAGGTGGGTGGGTGGGTGGGAGTGTCCTTGATTTGCTCCGTGGCTGCTTCCTCTCCTTGTACATAGCCTACCCAGGACACGGGGTGCTGCCTACACAGCGCACCTTCAAACCGGTTTTTGGCAAGCAGGAAGGGCCCTTCCCCTGGTTCCCTCCTGCAGGGAGGAGAAAGGGGGTGAAAAGTCCATGGGCTGGGGGTGGGTCTCCTGGGCCCAGCTGTCAGAGGGGCTGCTGTGTTTGCCCCTCCCCCAAAAGAAAGGCAGATACCTTCCGGGGAGGGGGCAGCCAGCTTCCTGCCCTGCCAGGCAAAGGGCTGGGGGGCTTCCTCCGTGGGTCTTTGTGCTGGGTATCCTCCAGCTGAATTCCTGCAGGAGGAGCATTTCCTGGCCCACAGAGGCCCTCTCCTGTCGGGGCCTGCCTGAGGCCCAGGGATCTTGCCTGGAGGCCCGGCCATCATTCACCGCACGCAGGGGAGGCCCCTCGGCTCTGCAGAGGCTGCCCTGAAAGGGGGTTGCTGCTGCCCCCCCAAGAAGGCAGGCCTTTGTGCTGGTCTCCCCCCATCCCTCTCCCCCGGAGCCTGCCAGGGCCCCTCCTTTGGGCGTTCGTTTCCTCTCTTTCACGAGGGCAAAGCAGTAGAGAAAAGCCCCTCCGACAGATTGAATCCTCTCTGTGCTTGAAAATCTGAACTATGAGTTGAAGCCTCTAGGAATAAATATTCTCTCTGGGTTTCAGTGGCTCCGGCACTCTTGTTGAGCAGAAGCCACGTGCCACTTTTCATGGCGGGGCAAGCTCTGAAAAGCAGCAGGCGCCTCCAGCCACCCAGGCTGGAGCCCCGGAGCTGCGGAAGGGGGAGGCCAGCCGCTCTTTTACATCCTGCCAAGAGACAGTTTAGCCCCACCGGGCAGCAGTGGCCAGGAGAGGGGTCAGGGCAAAACAGCAGTCCATTCAAAGCGGCCACAGAGACCGCGTGGGTGGGTGGTCTTTCCTACCTGCCGTCACTCTGATTCCCCCTCCCCCCCCCCCTCCAGAGCTGGTCCTGGTCCCTGGGAGGGAACGGGGAGTGGGGGGGGGGGCTCAAGGGCTTTGCATGGCACATCAGGGGGCAGCTCCGAAGTACAGAGTGATACGGATGCCGTCCCCAGAAACAGAGCCAAAGGCCCCGTTTGGGGCTCTGGGTGCTGGCAAAGGGGGGAGGCTCCGCCTGATCAGCCCCCTCGGCTGCTCTTTAGAAATAGCTATAAAATGATATAGCTATCGTTTGTCTCCAAAATGTCACCTGCCTCTTTCTCTCTGGGCCTGCAGGGCTGCTCCTCCCTTGGGGTCAGGTCCCCCTTGGAAATGACCCTGGCAGGCAGCGAGGTTTCAGTTACTGCTACTCTCTCTCGCTCCCTCGCTTTCTTTCACACACACACACACACACACACACACACACACACACACACACACACACCTCCCTTCCAGGGAAGGGCGAGGGCGGTGGAATTCCCGCCCTCCCTCGCAGCTTCCTACTTGTTGAAACTGATCTCTAACCGCAGGGATTAGGACAGCCCTGGAGGGGGAGGGGAAAGGGGCTGGTTGCAGCTGGAGCCTCTCAGCCCCATTGCCTGGAAGCCTTTGGGAGCCAGTTGGGGGGCGGGGGGGGCTGGAGCTGTGGAGGGGGCAGCTGGGGCAGGTGAGCAGCACTCCAGCCGGCTGGTGGGGAGAGAAAGTGGTGCTCCCCACTGGCATTGCCCAGGCAGTGGGTAGGGACTCGGGGGGCATTTTCTGTGCTCCTCCCCCTTAGCCTCCCTCCGCTTTGGCAGTGGGAGACCCCTTCTCTCTCTGACCCAGACCCTTCCTCCCAGAAGCTTTGCCAGTCCCAGGGAAAAGGGGGGGGGCATTCAGGGGAGTTGCTGGGCTGCCAGTCGGGGTGGCTAAATCAAGAGACCCCTGGGAAGCCCCCTCCCCTTCCAGCTGAGTGCTGGGTTCCTTGGCTGGCCCTGAGCCAGGCCCCAACCGGTTCCTTCTCGGGGGGGCCCTGGGGGAGTGGGGGCTTTCTCCCTTCAGGATCAAGTGCGGCTTCTGGCAACTGAGCTCCAGGCATTCGACTGCTGGGTGCTTAAAGAGGAAGGCAAGCGGCTGGACCCCTGAGGAAGGGGTGGGGTCCTTCCCTCCCTGGCCCTGTCTCCTGAGCAAGGCCGGCCTTAGCCTCTTTCGGGGGCCAGAGCTCCTCAAGGACCCTCCTTAAAGCAGGGGGGGGCCTTGAGAAGTCCATAGGAAGCCCCATTTCGTAGTTTTTTGTTTTGTTTTGTTTTTGGTTAGGTTTGGTTTGGTTTGGTTTGATTTATATGCCGCCCTTCTCCGGAGACTCAGGGCGGCTTACAATGCGTTAAGCAACAGCCTTCATACTTTTGTATATTTATACAAAGTCATCTTATTGCCCCCCATAATCTGGGTCCTCATTTTACCCACCTTAGAAAGGATGGAAGGCTGAGTCAACCTTGAGCCTGGTGGGATTTGAACTTACAGTAATTGTAGGCAGCTGATGTTAGCAGTTGATCCAACCCCTTGGAAAAGTCACCCCACAGAGATCTTGATCTCTGCCCGGGGCTGAACAGGCGGGAGAGACGAAGTGAAAAGGGGAGGTTGATGATTGACAGTAGGGTTCACACTCATCTCCTCCACATTGACCAAGTAGGGGTGTACCACAATGGACCCCAAAATCTCTGTGGCTAGGCAAGACAGGTGTTGAATGAGTTTTGCCCCATTTTATGACCTGCCTAGCCACAGGTGTTAAGTGTGTCACACGGTTGTTAAGGGAACCTGGCTTCCCCTTTGACTTTGCTTTTCAGAAGGTCACAAAAGGGGATCAGGTGACCCCGAAACAAGACGACCGTCATGAGTCAGTTGTCAAGCCTCTGACTTCTGATCACCTGACTGTGGGGATGCTGCATTGGTCATAAGTGCAAAAAATGGTCATAAGTCAGTTTTTTCAGTGCCGTTATAACTTCGAATGGTCACTAAACGAACCATTGTGAGGACTACCTGTATTTGGGACCCCCCGGGCTCGCTCTGCCCCCTGGCGCAGACTGGGCTCTGGGGATCTCCTGCAATCTCGCTGGGGGACTCCGGCAACAGAGACAAGTTTCGGCTGCATTCTGGCCGCCGGCCTCGGGATTCCTTCAGCCGCTGGCTTTAAGGAAGCTTTCGCCAGGACGGTGCCCTACCCGCTGCCTCTGCGGGAGCCACTTTGCACCCAGCCGGGCTGTCCGTTCTCTTCTGTCATAGGCGGGCTCTCCAAATTTGGCAACTTTGCTGGCCGGGGAATTCTGAGAGTTGAAGTCTTAAAAGTTGCCGACTTTGGAGAGCCCTGTTTTATAGTCCCCGCTGTGCTCTCCCTGGGACTTTTGGCGGTGCAGCTTTGTGCCCTCCCTCCTCTGTTGAAGGCAGTCACTGAGGTGGTCACCGAGAGGAGTTTCTTGGTCATCTCCAAGCACAGCCTGGAGTCCACCCATTGGTGGAAGTCTGTCCTGGCCGAGACCCCCTTCCGTTGGGATTTTAACCAGGTGCCTGAAAGACGGTGGGAGCGAGGGTACGTATCCCGCAGGTAGGGAGGAGGCCCACCCCGACCTCCGTGTTCCAGAGGTCGCCCCGTGATTTTCCGTCTCCCGTAAGGGGAAATCCCCAGGAAGCCTTTGCTTCAGATTGGCCGGACGTGCTTTCCCTCCCAGGCACTGACAAGGGGGCCTTTGAATGCCTGGCGGTGACGGATGCCAGCCAGCACAAGCCGTCTCACCCTCCCCTGGGGCTCTGGGTGCCCCCCTCGCCCTGATTCAGGGGGTGACTCTTCCCCATCCCACTCAGAGGGCTCCTCTTTGGCTGGTTTTGTCTCAGGGCTTCCTTGCAACGATGAGCTAATGGGGGAAGAATTCCCCAGCCTCGTCCGCCCGCCTGTCTCCCGTCTCAGCTTCTCGGGGAATCCCAGGCAGTGGCAGAGCCTGGACAAACCCCTCTTTCTCCCGCCCCACAGTGGGACAGGGAACAGGGCCGGCCTTTGTAGCCCAAACGAGAAAGGGCCCCCAAGCCACCCGCCCAGCCGCCCCGTTTCCATCTTGACCCCTTTCTCTGCTGGCAGCACAAATGCCTCCGACAGGGCGGCCTTCCTTCCCCCTCCCCCGGCCACCTTGCCTTGACCCACCGCCTGCCCCATTCACTCCCCATCTGGTTTTCAGCTTGGGAGGGAGGGGAGGGGGGGCTGCCCATCAATCTGTCCCGGCCAGTGATGGATGGTGCTCTGCCTCACCAAGGGCAACCTGGGTGGCTTCCCTGCTGGTTTGGCCTTTTCCTCTGGGCTGTGTTCAAGGGGGACCCACTCAAACGCGTGGGACCTTCGTGTCAAACACCCCAGCCATTCAGGGGAGCCTGACCCCCGGCTCAGATCACTCCATTCTAGCAGCTTTTGGACACATTGGGGTCCTCCCTCTGGCGGAAGAGGGGCGGTGACTCTGCAGCAGAGCCAGGGCAGAGTCCCAGAGGGGGAGGGCAACCCAGGGAGGGTCTTGGCCGGTGGTCTTTGGTGAATTCGCAGCTTAGGCCCTGTACCCTCCCCGGCTGCCTTTAACTGGGAGCTTCCTGGGTGCCACAGTAAGAGGAGAGCCACGGTCTTCCTGGAGGGCATTTTCAGCTGTGCCCCTTGTCCACTTCTCCTGGGAAAAGTGCAGAGAAGAGCAGCTGGAGGGGAAGTAAGAGCTAGAAAACAACTACAAGAAGAAGGGATAGAACTGGAGTGGTGGGCATACCTACAAATACAGTCACGCTATATGAAAGGTAGAAAAGAATGGGGTATTATGAAAGAATTAACGACGCTGGACAAAATTTTATTAGGAATGGATGAAAAGATGATAAAGAAAACTTATACCTACTGGAATATGAAATGGTGGAAGAGCAAGTGAAGGAAACTGGTAGTGTGGGCCAAAAACTTTGGTTACAATATTGAACTGGACAAATGGCAAGACTTATGGGAGAGAAATAGGAAATTAACGTTAGCCACCGCGTACAAAGAAAACCTATACAAAATGTTTTATAGGTGGCACCTTCCGCCTACAAGGTTAGCAAAAATGAACAGGAATCTATCACTGCTGTGTTGGAGATGTAACTCAGCACTAGGATCATTTTATCAGATGTGGTGGTCATGTACGAAAGCCAAGGAATTTTGGCCTCAGATAAAGACATGGTTGGAAGAGATTTGAAACCAGAACTATTCCTATTATGAATTCTAAAAGAGAAATATAGTAAAGAAGTGATATATTTAATGCTGCGTGTCATAACAGCAGCAAGATTGGTGTATGCGCAAAATTGGAAAAATAGGGATTCCCTGTCTGAAGAAGAGATAATAAAATAATGTGCAGAAATGGTCAGACTAACACTAGAACTTAAAAATAAAGGTGAGACAGAATATTACAAAATTTGGAACAAAATGTGTCAATGGTTGGAAATGAGGAAAAGGAGTCGAAACAGAAAATATTGAGGATTCATAGAACTGAAACTAGACAATACTTAGACAAACATTCAAATGAGGATAAGGGATATGTTCATAATACCGAAGTAACAATGTATGATGTGTGGGAATTGTATCTGTAGTCATGTTAAAATATGTATGGAAATGACAAAATCAGGATGGTCGCACTGTGTCCATTGTTTTAATGTTTATTTAATAAAAGTTTATAAAAAATCAAAATCAAAAATACAATTTTAAAAAAGAGCAACTAGGATGATCAAAGACCTGGAGACTAAAACATAACAACAGTTGCAGGAGTTGGGTACGGCCAGTCTAGCAGTCTTCCAGTATTTGAGGGGCTGCCCCAAAGAAGAGTTGGGGGTCAACTTATTCTCCAAAGCAGCAGAAGGCAGGACAAGAAACAATGGATGGAAACTAATCAAGGACAGAAGCAACCTGGAATTAAGGAGAAACTTCCTAACAGGGATGACAATTAACCAGTGGAAGGGAAGTTGCCTCCAGAAGTTTTGGGTGCTGCATAACTGGAGATTTTTAAGAAAAGACTGGACAGCCACTTGTCTCAATTTGCTTGACCAGGGGGTTGGACTAGAAGATCTCCAAGGTCCCTTCCAGCTCTATTCTGATTGGTTGGTTCTTAGGGCAGAGATGCTCACGGCTGCATTTTGCGAGGCCTTGGTGGTGGCACCGGCTGATCCTGGGCGGTTGTGTTTGAAGGCTCCTTCCCATCTTGAGCTGAGCCGCCCTCGGCCCCCCGTGGCTGGGTCTCCCTCTGTCTCCCTGTGTATTCAGGCCCTAATTACAGATCAATTAGCCTGTTGCTGAGCCCCGGATCAGGGGATTAATGCAAAGGAGGCGAGTGGCCCACGGATGTTGTTTCATGTGGGGACAAAGCGGCTGCAGAGATGAACGGGCTTCTTGAAGCCGCTGAATGGCAGAGGCTTCCTTCATTCTGTGTCGGGCAGAGCTGACGGGATGTTGGGAGAAAGGATTATGGGAATATTCATGACCAGATGAAGGGCTGGGGAGAAGCGGGGCTGGGCCAGCTCATCTTTTGAGCAAACACCCAGTCAATGGCAGGAGCAGGGCATTCACCGTCCCCGGCCCGGCCCTGCTGCTGCGGAAGCATGCTTCTTGGTGGCTGGGACGGGGAGGGGGGATTGTTTAACAGGTGTTGGGAGACCCTGGGTGTTCATCTCTCGCCCTCCCCAAGGGGGCTTGTCTGGCGTCCTTCCTCGACATCTGGAGCAAGAGGCGAGCGAGTTGCCTTTTAACAAGATGGGCAGCAAACAAATTTAATAACAATTGTAATGGACAGGCCCGAATGACTGGCAAAGCAGGAAAAGGGCTCAGGGTCGGCACAGAATTCAGACCGAGGAAATAAGGCCAGGGACAGCGGGTGCATCTTGCCAGTTGGGCACCTCGCTGCCTCCCAGTTCCAGCACCTGCCCTGAGTCTTCCGGTCTTGGGGCCAACTAAGGTCTGCCAGGGAGACGGGGCAGGATTGCTGCTTGTCTCCGCAGCTCTTTTGCCCAAGCCACCAATCTTGGCCCCTGGCACCCTCCCTGCCAGAGAGATCCCAAGTCATCCCTGTCTCCTCTCACAGCCAGTGCCATCTGGGGGATTGCCCTTCTGTTTTTTGATGGGCGAGAAACAGAGCCTGGCTTCCCACGCTGGGTCCAGCAGACTCATTATTTTCCTGGGGAGCTGGTAACCTCCCCAATATCTCATTCCTCCCTCTCCCCCCCCCCCCCATGTCTCACTTGTTCACAGTTCAAGGCCTTTGGTACATCCTGCCTGCTGGAGAAGCAGTGGGGGGGCACCTTTCAGAGATGGCTGAGGGAGGGCCCGGCTTCACTGCTGGGGGGGCAAGATTTTGTTCACACCCCCTTCCTTGAAGCCCCCCTCAATTTGCACGCGTTTGAATTGCACTTCTGGGAGTTTCAGGAAAGGAAAATAACTAATACATGCTATTGAATACAATTGTGCAAACTTTTTTTCCCCATTGCTATTTAGCATTTACTAAAACTCTAGTAAATGAAATTCGGGATCCCAAATTTAAGCTCTTCCCAGCTTTCTGTCCAGTTCATTTAGATCAGAAATCTCCAACTTGACTTGTGAACTTCAACTCCCAAAATTCCCTAGCCAGCCATGCTGGCTGGGGAATTCTAGGAATTGAAGTCCACAAGTCTTAAAGTAGCTAGGTTTGGGGACCCCTGATCTAGAAAGAACCAGGTTGGAGGAAGCAAGTCAGGGAGCACATCTGGATGAACCACATTGCCTGCAGTTAGTCCTCTGACAATGGATGGGACAGAGGAAGGATCGGAGACCCTCCGTGGCCCTCCTCGACTTCCTTCTCTGGGCCTAAAGGCAGGGACTTGATTTTTTTTTCAGAAAAAGTTCGGGAGATCCAGGAGAAGCTTGAAGTCTTCATTGAAGCCCTTCATCAAGAGGAGAAGTGACGGCTTCACCAGGTGAGGCTGCTGAGCTTCTTTGATGGAACTTATTATTTATTTATTAATTCAACTTCTATGTCGCCTTTCTCCAAAGACTCAAGGCGGCTTACAATGCAATTAAAAACCATATATAAAAACATTAAACATTAAAACTAATTAAAACCCATTCACACCATTCATGGCCGGATCTCGCCAGATCGCACCAGCGAGATCAACGGCCCCAGGCCTGCCAGAAAAGCCAGGTCTTTACCGCTTTCCGGAAGGCCAATAGGGTGGGGATGGTCCGGATCTCAGGAGGTAACTGGTTCCAGAGAGCCGGAGCAGCCACAGAGAAGGCCCTCCCCCACAGGCCCACCAATCGACATTGTTTAGCTGACGTTTCCCGGAGGAGACCAACTCTGTGGGATCTTACCGGTCGCTGGGAGCTATGTGGTAGAAGGCAGTCTCGAAGATAACCTGACCCTGAGCCATGTAGGGCTGTAAAGGTAATAATCAACACCTTGAATTGTGCCCGGAGACCAATAGGGAGCCAGTGCAGCTCGCGGAGAATTGGTGTAATGTGGGTGTACCTAGGTGCACCCACGACAGCTCGCGCGGCTGCGTTCTGGACCAACTGTAGTCTCCGAACACTTTTCAAGGGTAGCAATAATCTAACCGTGAGGTGACAAGGGCATAAGTGACTGTGAGGAGAGCCTCCCGATCCAAGTAGGGTCGCAATTGGTGCACCAGGCGAACCTGTGCCCCTAGCCACAGTTGACAGATGTTGCTCTAATCTTAGCTGTGAGTCTAGGAGGACACCCAAATTGCGAGCCTGTTCTGAGGGGGACAATTTCTCAGTTTCTCAAGACCAACTTCAGTTGGTCTTGTCAAGAGTTGGGTCTTCTCATCTCCAGCCAGGACCTCCTTGGCTGGGGGGAGGGGTGTGATCTTGGTGCTTCTTCTTGGAGACCCTGCCTCATTTGTTTTTGTTAAACTAGACAGATTCATAAATTGGGTATGTCCAGGTTAATAAAAAGAAGGACCAGGGGTGACATGATAGCAGTCGTCTGGTATTTGAGGGGCTGCCACAAGGTAGAGGGGAGTCAACCTATTCTCCGAAACACCCAAAGGCAGGAGAAGAAGCAACGGATGGAAACGAATTGAGAGAAGCAACCTGGAACTAAGGAGAAACTTCGTGACAGTGAGGACAATCAGCCAGTGTAAAGGAAGTTGTGGGGGCTCCATCCTTGGAGGCTTTTAAGAAGAGATTGGACAGCCATAAGGTCTCCTACCTACCAGAGGGCTGGAGTAAAAGACCTCCAATGTCCCTTCTGACTTTGTTTTTCTTTATTGTTTCAAAGGGTTGTTTTTTTTTTTTTCAAAAGGCAACTGGACTGTTTTTCCCCTGAGGAGGAGGAAGAAGAGGTTTTGCTTCTCATCCGAGAAGCTTCATCTTGGATGAGAGCATGAATGCCAGATGTCAGGACCAAGGAAGCTTCTTGGATGAGACGCAAAACCACCTCCTCCTCCTCCTCCTCCTCTTCTTCTCCTCCTCCTCCTCCTCCAGGAAAAAACAACAGTCCGGTTGCCTTTTGAAAAAAGCACCTTTGAGACAACCATGACCTGGATGAGTGGCTGCAGACGTCCTGTAATTCTGTTTATTCTCGTGGCAGCCCTGATGTTGGCCCTGAGAATCGGGGTCCCAGCTGTCACTGGAGCTTCTGACTCCAGCACAATGTCTTCTAAGCCGTTACTTCCTAGAAGGCCTTCCCAGTCCCTGCCTGGAAAACCCTTGGATGGCTTGGACTCAGAACTCCTGGGGGGGAGGGCGAGGGGGTGCCCCTCCAGGCTCTGCTGCAGGAGAAGGGAGCAGAGGAGGGGGCTGAGTCTGGCCAGAAGCTGATGGACAGGACAACCGCCTGCCTGGATGACTGTTTCATATTGCCTTCACAAATTCATTTGCACGCCTCTGTTTTTCAGTGTAAAAAAAAAAAAAAAGCTACGGGCAGGCAAAGCCCTGCTCTGCACTACGTGGTGAGCGTCCCTCTGCTGAACCTTTTGGACTCTCCCGGAATGTTCCAGAAGGAAATGCTGCCCTTAGAAGGAGACGGTCGCTTCATAGATGCTCCTCAGAAGGAGAAGCAGACCAAGGAGATCACGGAAACTTGGATTTTTTGTCGCATCCTTGAAGTGGCAGCTTGTGGGTGGTGTCCAGATTGTGCAATTCTGTTTTTATTTTGAAGGTGGGATAAACGGAAGGGAGGGAGGGGTTTTCATCCTGAGGTGGCCTTCCCTCCCTTCTTCTCCATTACGTGTAAGACAAGGAGCTTAAAATAAAATTTTGGCATCTGTGCGAATGTCCGTAGACCCCCTTCATGGATATTTTGCTTGCATGTGCAGTAGGTCGAGATGTTTCCCTCCCCTCCCCCCGTGGAATTACCTTGTAAATGTTCTGTGCAGAGCAGAGCCGTTCCAGGCTGGCTTGAAGGCCTTGAGGGCACCTGAGGAAGGCAGAGCCGGCTCCACCAGTGTGGCCCTTCCTGCAAACCTCCCTCACCACTTACTTCCATGCCGTTTTCACATCTGTTAAGTGAATCACTGCGCTTGTTAGGTAGATCTGGCTTCCTCGTGGACTTGGCTTGTCGGAAGGCTGTCTGACACAGTCAGTTGCCAAGCATCCGAATGTAAATCATGAGCAAGGAGATGCCGCAATGGTCATAAGTGTGAAAAATGGCCATAAGACACTTTCCTCAGTCTGTTGTAACTTCAAATGGTCACTCAGTGAACTGTTGTAAATTGAGGACTACCTGTATACAAAACCTATAGATGATATAAATAAAACGCTATAACGACACAAATACTCAGCCCTAACTGAAAGATGTGGAGGATGGGAAGAGGGGATTAATCATTAAATAAGAGATCCCCTTCTCATCCTGTTCCCTTCCTCAACCCACCCACCCCCAGTGTGAAACCCCTCCAGGCAAGTTTTCCCCTGTCCCTGGAGACCCCAGAGTGGCCTTTGTGAGACCCCCACCCACCCCTCACCCCGTGGGGCTGCTTGCAAAGAGGAGGTCTCTGCTCTCTCATGTCCCCCCCCCCCCGCTTCCAGAGAGAGGGGGCTTTTCTGGGGCCTTTTATATCATGTCTGAAAGGCGCTTTTTCAAAAAGGCAACTAGATTTAACTTTGAAGTTCTGACAATTAGAACTAATCCTTCCATCCCGGAGGCTCCTGGAACCCAAGGCTAAAAGGCACACACACACACCCCATATTTCAGGGTGAAGATTTCAAAAAGGGTCTTGAGCCTTCCCTGGATTTATGCCCACCAGAGGCACTCCCAATGGAATAAATCCAAAAGGAGAAAGGGTTGCCTAAATAAATAAAAATACAGAGACGTTGTGCTTGTGGTCACCTTCCATTGGTCAAATAGGTGAGCCAGTGAAGTCCAGCCCTCCCTTCTTGTCTGCTATTGGGGGGGGGAATAAGCTTTTTAGGGTTGACCAGGGAGAAGGACACCTGCAAAGGCCCATTTTTCTTCCAGGTTTCCTGACCGAGAGCCCCGGCCCCTTGCCTGTCTGGCATCAGGGAGGCTCACGGATCTGCGCGGGGGTCCCTGCAGCCCCATGTTGCCCACCTGAGCGGCACCAGGTCCAGTGGTTGAATAGGCCACACCGTCTCCTCAGGGGGAGATCAACAGAGGGTTTCACCCCACACACACACAAGCCTTTGGGGTTCCCCTTAGAACCCCACAGCTCCTCCCCTCCCTCCCCAACCCCCAATTCCTCTCTCTCCTGCCAGTGTCAGCCGTCAGGAAGCCAGGGAGGCGTTTTGCATTTGGAAAAGCTCCGCTCCGTCCCTGCTGCACTGGAGGTGGGGGGGGGTTCTTTCCCCCCCCCAGCACGCCCCCCTCCTTTTTATGCCTATTATGCAGCAACAAAGGGCGGGCAGAGGCCAGTCCAATCTTGCCTTGTAACAGCCGACCCCCAAAGCGACATCCCCTCCCCCCGTGCCTCTCTGAATGGGCTCTGAGGTAGGTAAATTAATTCAGGGTGGGGGGAGCCCTTTGTGCCGGGGTTCCTGCCCTGTTTGTTGGCAGCCTTGTCAGGGGCCGAGGGACACCTCCGGCCTTTTGTCTCTAATGATTTTTGCATGAGGGGAGTTAATGCCCACCTTGTCTGCGCCCACCGGAGCAGAAAGAGCTCGAGGTGTCGACCCCCCCTCCCCCGACCCTCTTCCCCTCTTGCAAGGAAAGGCCGGGGGAGGGGGGAGCGCAGGGCAGCCCCCAGCGCCAGCTCAAGTTGGGACAAGCGCTCCTCTCCATCAGACGCCTGGCCTGCAGCAGACCCTCGGGCGAGCGGGGCAGCTGGGGCCTCCAGGGACCTCTGTATCTCACACACGCACACCCCACACCAAGGGTGCCCCAGGCTGGCAGCCCAAATTGGAGGGAGCCCAAATCCGGGGGCAGGTGAGACTTGGACTGCGCTGGGCGAAGGGCAGCCTGGTGGGAGCAGAGATGGAGCTCCTCGGGGAGCAGGGAGACCAGGCTGAAGGCCACCCCCCAAGATGTGCCAGGGCCAGGGCACTTCAGTGGAGGGGATGGTCCTACAAGCAAAGCAGAGCATCAGTCCAGCAACTCTATAAATGTTGGTGGACTCCAGCAGCTCTTCTCCTAATATCC
Organism: Pantherophis guttatus; assembly: GCF_059756535.1. Lineage (NCBI taxonomy): Eukaryota > Metazoa > Chordata > Lepidosauria > Squamata > Colubridae > Pantherophis > Pantherophis guttatus. The sequence continues at coordinate 462,882 of NC_142068.1, read as the reverse complement.
TTGCACTTAGATTGCCTCCATGGGTTATGGATGGCTCTCCCCTTGAAGGCAGTCTGGAAGCTGCTAGCATGATAGCAGTCTTCCAATATTTGAGGGGCTGCCCCAGAGAGGAAGGGGTCAACCCGTTCTCCAAGGCACCTGAGGGCCAGACAAGGAATAATGGATGGAAACTGATCAAGGAGAGATTCAACCTAGAAATAAGGGAGAAATTTTTTGACAGTGAGAACAATCAACCCATGGAACAGAAATTGCCTTCGGAAGTTGCAAGAGCTTCGTCACTGGAAGCTTTCAAGAAGAGGCTGGACTGCCATCTGTCAGAAATGGTGTAGGGTCTTCTGTTTGAGTGGGGGGTTGGACTAGATGATCTACAAGGTCCCTTCCAACTCTGTTATGTATCTTGTTATCTACCAGGGCTGAAGGGCTTAGGGGGATCCCCCGCCCAGGCTCCTCAGGCTCCTCTTCCCATGTCCTGTCTCCCCCCACCCTTGGTAATCAGCCTATCCGGCTCTGCTCCTGCCCTGGGGGACTCCAGCTGTGCAGAGGGAGGCCTGATGGGCAGGAGGGGACACCCACATCCTCTTTCCTCATGCCAAGCCATGGGGGGGGGGCGGCTTTGGATATTTATTTTTGATATCTGCACTTTTTAGGATAGGAAAGATTCCTGGGTTGCTTTCATTGAAGACCAATTTTGTTTGCTCCCTCTGGAGAAAAAAATGGAGAAAAATAAATCAAAGAAAGGATGGGACAATGCGGTCTGTCCCATCCTCTTTTGGGTCACAGGAAGTCCTCGACTTACAACCACTTTACTGACCGTTCAAAGTTATAACCTACCTGAAAAGGGGGACTTGCAACCCAGATCCAAAGTTCCGATGCTCGGACCTTCGCCCTGCAATCCAGTGACTTTGGCTCTTTTGCAGCCCTTTGCAGTGTCTCGGGCACTTGATCGTGTTTTATGATGGCTTTGCTGAAAAAAAGGCACTTATTTCTGATTTTTGGCAAAACCATGCCATAGCAAATGGATTTGCATAACAACCACAACGTTTACTTAAGGACTGCGATGTTCACACTTACAACTGCCTTATGTTTGGGTAAATGTACAAAGAGCTACCAGCTGGGCTGCAAATCTCCTGGTGTTCACTAAATGGCGACAAAGGGTTTCAGTGCTGGGTATCTCTCTGTGCCCTCTAGTGGCTGGGCGGGATTTTGCAGCCCCAGATTCAGTGGCCTTTCCCAAACCTGTTGGGTAAATTTAGGATTGCCTTTGGGGTGCTGAGCTGCTGCCCAAATTGCAGCGGGTGGAAGGGGGCCAGGGAGGAACTAGGAAAACGCCAGCTGCTCCCTCTCCCCTCCTCCAGAAAACACGACTGAGTCCCAATCAGGCAGGCAGAGGCATGGACGATGGGCAACGCTCAATTCAGGCTATCCAAGGGAGTGCAAGCGAGGGGGTCTATTTCCTCCTGCCGGAGGCTCGCTCTTCCTTGGGGCAAATATTGGACTAACATCTTGAGCTCAAGGGCCCCAACAAGCCCCACAGCCTTCTTTTGTTCCCCTGAAGTGCAGCTTGATGAGGGGCTCTGAGCTGTGTCTCTGTGTAAACAGCCACGCCGGCTGCGGAGATCCCTGTTTGCTCTCCCTCTAGGGCACTCGGACTGCTGCCCCGAAGCTGAAACCACCTCAGAGTAGGACGCGGGGGCCTCTGGAGCTGTGGGGTGCTGGCATCTCTCTCTCCTGGGTCAGGGAGTCCTCCCCACTAAACAAAGACCTTCCTGGTCAGGAAGGAGGAGTCCTTGGTGGGGGTCCTCATCCAGGGCAATGGGCCAGCCAGCCTTTACGGGGCTGGGGAGGTCAAGGCCGGTGGATGAAACGGGGGCCCTTGGCACCAAACGGGGTCAGGGAGGGGCCACTGCTATGGCAGACCGTCTTCAGATGGGTGGGCACTTTGGGAAGTTTGGGGCTTTGAGGGCAAGACAGCTCTGGGGAACTCCAAGGGTCTCCTTCCTTGGACAGAAATGGGTGAGCAAATCTTCCTGGCTGTAGGCCTGGAAATGGCCAGGCTGGTCTCGCATCAAGCAGGCACAGAGCCACGTCCAGAAGATGAGCCCCCCCTCCCCCGAGGGTGAGAGGGAACTGGGGGGCCTCTTCTGTCCCTGAAGGAACACCACAGACGGACAGGATCTTGGCAGGGACTCCCTACGCACGGTCACTCAAGCACTCGTCACTTCTCGTCTGGACTATTGTAACGCTCTCTACATGGGGCTCCCCTTGGGGTACACCCGGAGGCTCCAACTGGTGCAGAATGCGGCTGCGCGGGGGATTATGGGAGCGTCGGGGCGCTCCCATGTGACTCCTCTCCTGCGCGAGCTGCATTGGCTTCCGGTGGACTTCCGGGTGCGCTTCAAGGTGTTGGTGATCACCTTTAAAGCGCTCCATGGCTTAGGGCCAGGGTACTTACGGGACCGCCTTCTGCCACCAATAGCCTCCCACCGGCCGGTTCGCTCCCACAGAGAGGGCCTCCTCAGGGTGCCGTCGGCCAGACAATGCCGGCTGACGACCCCCAGGAGGAGAGCCTTCTCTGTGGTGGCACCTACCCTATGGAACAATCTACCCCCAGAGATACAAGTGATCTCCGACCTTCGGATTTTTCGTCGGGCCCTAAAAACTTATTTTTTCCAGTTAGCCGGTCTGTCTTGATTTTAGGGTTAGTTTTAAAATTTTAATATTGATTTTAAATTGACAAGTTTTAAATTATAGGCCAAATTTATAAATTATTTTAACTTTATTTTTTAACTGTGATGTTTTGTATAGATGTTTTTATCTTGGCTGTTCACCGCCCTGAGTCCGAAAGGAGAAGGGCGGTATAGAAATTTGAATAAAGTAAAGTAAAGTTGCAGCCGACAGTCTCGGAGGAAAGAGAAGGCGGGACCAGCACCAGGCAGACACAAAGGCCAGCTGAGCAGGATGGGAGCTCCATTCTGGACTTCTTAGTGGGGTGGGTGTATGTTGAAATGAAAACCAGCTGGAGGAGTCCCAGGCCACCAAGGCGGGATGCTGGGAAGCCCATCAGCCAGCACTTCCTGGACTTCCCGTGTGTCCAGGGCTGTCCAGGGGCCGGGCTCCCTCTCCAGCACCTGGGCTTTCCTCCTGCCCACATTGCAGCCTCAACCAGCACCTTCTTGGGGTCTGAGAAGCTGCAGTGGATCTATTTCTCTCACCCTCCCAGAGTAACCCATTAACTGCTGAATTAAACAAATCAGCCTTCAAGGTGATTATCCCAGATTAACAGGCTGCAGTTAAGAGGGCAGTGGCTTTGCCCAGCCATTCATCAGGGGAAGGGCAGTGGGGCTTTAATGGTCAAGTGGCCAAGCAGGAAGGCCTTCTTGCTGCTCTAATTGCCTTTCCCAGGGCTGGAAAAATCCTGTCACTGCTTCCATTCTTCTGCGGGTTGGTCCAGAATGGCCTTCTGCCATCACAGCTGCCTCCTCTGGTGCTCTAGCGAAGGGGAACCGGTTGGGATGGGCCGTTTAAGAGAATAACAGAATAACAGAGCTGGAAAGGACTTGGGAGGCCTTCTAGTCCAACCCCCTGCTCAAGCAGGAGACCCTACACCATTTCAGACAAGTGGCTGTTGTCCCTTTTTGAAAACTTCCAGTCCTGGAGGCAAGTTGTTCCACTGATCGTTTTAACTGTCAGGAAATTTCTCCTTAGTTCTAAGTTGCTTCTCTCCTTGATTAGTGTCCTTCTGTTGCTTCTTCTCCTGCCTTCAGGTGCTTTGGAGAATAGCTTGACTCCCTCTTCTTTGGGGCAGCCCCTGAGATATTGGAAGACTGCTATCATGTCTCCCCTGGTCCTTCTTTTCATTAAACTAGACATACCCAGTTCCTGCAACCGTTCTTCCTATGTTTTAGCCTCCAGCCTTCTCAATCATCTTGGTTGCTCTTCTCTGCACTCTTTCCAGAGTCTCCACAATTTTTTTATATCGTGGTGACCAAAAACCCTGCTCTGAGGGGGGGCATCTTCTTGCTATGCTCCTTCCCTCCTCCCACTAGAGGCCATGACTGGTGCCCCCTTTGGCTGAAGGCTCCCTGGGGCTGCCTCCTGCCTCCTTCTGGAAAGGGGGCCTGGCAGGATTTTAAACACACTCCAGGGCTTTGCTTAACCTTTGGGGGAACCCTTCCCCAGTTTGCCCCCAGGTGTCCTATCTGGCTCCGGGACTCCCCCTCCCCCCCACAAAACCAGGGCATGTTAGGAGTCTCTCCCCCCCCCCTCAGCAAGGAAAGCCCAGCCCCGACTTTAGGCAGGAGCCCGACACTCTTTAAGCACCCTGGAAAGGAGAAACGACCAGCAAGCAGGATTACTTGCACTAAGTAAGAGGGGAAACCCCTCCTTTGATTCTTTCCGGACTCCAGAAAGCAAATTTATTAGTGCTTCCAGCTTGAGGTCTTTAATGGGGCGAGTGATGCCCTCATTTAGTGCCTCCAGAGCACAATCGCCGCCTTCGTGTTTCCTTGGCCAGCGGCCGCTCCAAGACCCGCAAAGGCCATGGACACACAAGACCTCTGGCCTGGCGGGGATTCAGCTCTTTGGGCCGGGATGGGGTTTTTCCCGCTGGATGGACACCCGCAGAGTTCTCCGAGAAGGAATCCGGTGGAAGGGCAGCCCGGGCTTCTCCAAAGCCTCCAGCGGAGCTCTGCCTCTGCCCAGGATGGCACCTGGGTTTGTCTTGGGACTCTCGTGTCCTGTAAGCCGCCTTTCAGCTCCTGTCCCAGGCGGGTCTCGGCGTTGGCTCTGCTTCCCTTCTGCGAAGTCTGGTGCGCTGCCCATCAGCACTTCTGCCCCGCTCCAGCGGCCCCCGGCTCAGCTGCACTCCCACTGGCTAGGGGGAGGGGGCGAGGCTGCCCTCCGGAGCTGCGGGGAAGGGCGAGCCCCTCTTTCCGGCCTGGGCGGCGGTTGGCCGGGGGAGGCTGCCTCCCGACGGGACCCTCTCTGGCTGCAGGATCCGGACGGCCGCGAGGAGGGGGGCAGCCCGGCCAGCTCTCCCACCCTTGACCGCCCAGCCGGGACCGAAGCGGCGTGGCTGGGGGCGGGAACCCCGCTCGCCCCCTGGCGGCGGCCGAGGAAGGCGCGGCCTTGACCCGCGGACAGCTGACCACGGGCCGGCCACGCGCCCCCGGCCGCCCGCAGAGGGCGCGCGTGACCCGCGGGAGGCCCGCCGCCGACTCAAGCCGGACCGCTGCGCAGCGATCGCGGGAGCCGGGTGGACGCACCGTCCGAAGCGGTGGCCTTTGCATAGGGGCAGTTGTGCGGCCGGCCAGGCTACGTGATGCCAATGCCCGCCACGGTTCTTCGTTCATGCGGCCGCCATAGCCCTCCCCGCGTTAATCCGTTCTCTGGAAAACAAACTCTCGCAGGCTTTAATCACCGAGTGGCAACAGAGGTTAACACGAACCCGCTTCTGCGTCTGGTGGGAACGCAAAAGGTCCGCTAGTCTGTCCCGGACTCGCCCCTCTTTTGGCAGCGGAGTAGCCCCTCCCTCGTCCGCTCTCAGCGCTCCCAAAGCGCCCATTTCCCGTTGTCGCTTCCCAGCCCCCCCCCCCCAGGCGAGCCACCCGCTGCTTCCCGAGCGCCGTCCCTCCGGAATCCTCCTGCGGCTCCCCCGAGCGCTCCCCGGTGATGGCCCCCCACGCGTCGCTCCTTGAAAGCCCCGAGAATTGCGCAGCTCCGTCCGGGCGTGACTTGCACCGCTTCTCCGCCTGCCCTCCGCTCTCCCGCCCGAAGCTTCCGCCCCACCCCCACGCTCCGCTTCCCAGATGCACGGAAGGTAAGAGAATTGCTCACTTCCAAAAGGAACAGGTGGGTGGAAACGAGTAGAGGAGCTGGGGGAGGCCTTGCTTGCCCCCCCCCAAGCCGCATCTGTGTGCGAGACAGCTCTCCTGCAGGGCTCCTGCCACACCTGACCAGAGAATGTTTCTGGGCAGAGGCAGCCCTGCTCTGTTGCTCCTGGGGGATCCTGCCCCCTCCCCGCCTGCCTGCCTGTGTGGCATCTCCTTGCAAGACGTGCCTGGCATGAAGAAAAGACCCTGAACGCATGGCTCATAGTACTGTTTAGAAGCCCACCTCACCCCTCCATCCATCCCAGGGGCAGAGAGAAGAATTTCTCACCCGTCCTGCACCAGCCTGACCTCCTGTGACCGAGAGGGAGGAGGGAGGAGGAGAGATCTGGCCCAGGCCCCACAGGAGCCTTCAAAACAGGGGCTGGAGCAGGAACAAGCTCAACTCACAGAGTGCCTGCAAGGAGGACCAGGGCCGAAACCCACCTGGGCTAGGTGAAGGCAGAGCAAAACCCTAAGGTGCCACCCTATGCCTGGGTCTCTGCCAGATGCTGCCCACATCTAGACAAAACTTGGCTGTTGAAGCAAGAATTGGGGACATGCTGCCTTCCCAATTCCCCAAAGGCAGAGAGGGAAGCTCTCTTCGGTAGGCAGCTGTTTCCAGGTGCTGAAAGGCTCCCTTGCCTGGCAGGAACCCAAGGGGGGGAGGGGGAGGGGGAGGGACGGCGGCATGGGCAAAGGGTTCTTCTCTCCATGGCCTGCTGTGCTCCCTGTCCAAGTGGGTCCATTTACAAAAGCCCCAGAGGTGCCCATCTGGCAAAGTCCCCAGGGGGGCGGGGATCTGCATGGAGACAAGGGCCCAAAAGGGACTGGTGCATGCCAGAGGAGGAAGACAGCTTCATTACAGGGGAGGTGCAGAAGAGGGAGCCCCTCCCAGCAAGGCAGATGAACCCATACCTGAGGCACCCCCTTGGGCTGGTGGGGCTCCCCTCCTCCAGGCACTAATTGCAGGCCCTTCCAGCTTAGTTCAAGGTGGGCATGGGGGCGGGGAGAGACACTCTTTGCTGCCTGGCAAGGCCCAATCAACTAAGGAAGCCCCTGGGAGCCCCTTCCTCAGAGGCAAAGCCAGCTGGCTATCACTACATGGCAGCAGCTCAGGTGAGTAATGGGGGGGGCACAGTGTGAAGCAGTGCCTCTTCTCCAGGGGATCCTCTCCCTGGCAGGGTCCCAGCAGATGGGATGCAGGGGGGGGTGGCAAAAGCAAGTGAGTGTAAGTGCACCCCCATGAGGGACCATCCCCAAGTCTGCTTCTCGCCCATGGCAAAAGCAGCCCTTCCAGGCTCACTGGAGTCCAAAGGTTTGGCTAATGAATAATAATAATAATAATAATAATAATAATAATAATAATAATAATAATAATAACAATAATAATAATAATAATAATAATAATAATAATAATAATAATAATAATTTTATTTCTATACCGCCCTTCTCCCGAAGGACTCAGGGCGGTGTACAGCCTATTTAAAAACACAGACAAAACAACAATATAAAATTTAAAATAATTAAATAAATTGGCTCAGATTTAAAACCCCAATAAATTTAAATACCCCAATTTAAAACTATTGTGTTGATAGTCCGGCCTGGCGGAACAACAGGGGAGGGGAGAGGTCTGTGTCTGCCTCCAGGGGAGGGGAGGGCCTTCTTACCAAACTGCCTCCTTCGGACAATCCTCCAGGGCTCAGCAATGTGGCTGGGGAAGCACAACTGCTGGGGACCTCCAACCTGGGGGAGTGGAGGGCTAGAGGCAGACTTGAGGGTCTTTCCCAGCGTCCGAAAGCGGCTGCCTGAGCTGGACCGGATGGGGTCCTGGCCATGGTTACTGCTGCTGGAAGCGTCTCCTCGTCAGAAAGGAGGAAAAAAATAATCCCAAAATAATATTTGGCCCGCAGTGAGATTCCAGAGCTGCTTGGAGTGTGGCTGCTTTCATGAGCCTGGGAAGGCCTGGGCTGCTTCTCTCAGCCTGCCACCCTGCCTCCAGCACCCCCGCCCCCCTGCTGCCTTCCCTGGCCTAGGAAGCCCTCTCCCCCCCCTACACACACACACTGCTGCACAACATCCTCAGCCTTTCAAGTCATTTGTTCTCCTTTCTCCAGCTGTCCGACACTCTAGACAGGATCTGCCTCGGTGGGTGTATAAAAGCGGAATAAAAGAACAGCGCAGAGGTAGAGAGTTGCTGGAAAGGTTCTTTGGAAGATTTTCACCCCTGCAGGAAGAAAGGATTGAAACAGGATGATGCAGCAGAGCTGTTAATTCAGTGATTTAACCCATTGGATATTCCCTTCAATTTGTTTGCTCAGAGAGAGAGCAGCCATGTTGGTCTTTTGCCACCAGCCGAAGCTTCTGGGGTTCCCCCTTCGGAGTGGGCCTTTAAGGAGCATCAAGGCTGTCCATGCCAGTCAAGACCATAATCCCCTGCTTGCCCTGGGGGCTAGATTTTGGATTCTGGTTCTAACTTCTTTGGCCTTCAAAGAGATTCAAGTAACGCAGGAGAGATGTTAAATCCTAGACGGAGAGGGTGGGGGTTCCCCAAAGCCCCTGAAGGCAGGACAAGAATCAGCGGATGGAAACTAATCAAGGAGAGAAGCAACCTGGAGCTCAGGAGGAATTTCCTGACAGCTAGAATAATAAAACCAGTGGAATGGCCTGCCACCAGAAGTTGTGGGTGCTCCATCACTGGAGCTTTCAAAAAAATTGGGACAGTCAGCTGTCTGAAATGGTCTAAGGTCTCCTTCTTGAGCAGGGGGTTGGACTAGAAGACCTCCAAGGTCCCTTCCAGTTCTATTCTGATTAATTAAGGAGGGCCCCTTTTATGGATCCACCGGTGGTGTTTCTGCTCCAAGGCACCAGGTGCAAATCTTCCCAGAAGCCTGTCCTGGCCAATGCCACCGTGGTGATGGTGTCCTGGCCTAGCCGGGGGTCTCAGGGGCTTCATGGAAGAGGAACCCCCATCCCCCCTCTGCTTATGATGCAACTGTTCTGATGCCAAAGAAACAAGAGGGGGGAGCCTCTGCTGTCTGCTGGGCCTTCAGGAGGGCCAGGCTGGCAGCCACCTTTAGCTCAGCAGCTTCTGCCCCACAGCAGTGCAGCCCCCTCCCATTAAAGCTGGAAGGGAAGGCCTACTTCAGAGGAGGGAGCAGGAGTGGAGCTGACCACTCCTATTTACTCTGTTTCCCCCCCCCCCACTTATTGCTTCCTGTTCCTGGGGAGGGGGCTGGTCAATATTGATTCTCGGCAGGGGGAGGGGGAGGGGGAGGGGTGGGGGGAGCAGCAGAATCCTGCTGGCTTTGGTGTGTTGGCAGAAGCGGCTGCAAAAGCGTTGAAGGGGGGGGGAGTCTGGCGGGGGGGGGTCTCCTTGGCAGGCGGAGCCCCGACTCAAGCCAGGGTTCTCTGCTGGCTGCAATGGGGGGCCGGGCTGGCTTGGCGCACCCTGAAGGTTCATCCCCGCGGCTTCTTTGGTGGCGAAGGGCCGCGGCAGAAGGCCGGGCCGCCCCTGCCGGAGGGGGATGGAGCCGGTCCTCCGCCCCTGCCAAGGGGGAGCTGGCCGGAGACGCGCTGGGGGCCGCTCAGTTTCCCGGCCTCCCTCGCGCCCCACGAGCTCCGTCCGAAGCCACCGCTGCCCCCGAGGTGCCCGCAAGCGCGACGCCTGGCGCTGCCGGGGCTCCAACTGGCCTCGCCCGGCGCCCGCCTGCCGGCCCGGGGGGATTGTGGGGGCGCCCACAAGGGTCCGTTCAGCCCCGGGAGGGATCCGGGGGGCGCCCTGAGCGCCTTTCGGCCAGGCTTTTCGGCCCTCGCCGCCGCCCCTTCCGGCTGCCTCCTCGCCTCGCCCGGGGAACCGGCCGCTTTTCTCAGCTGCTTTCCAGCCTCCTTTGTTTCTTCGCTTCAGCCGGAGATCAAACGGGCCGAACATCTGCTGGACTTCTGGAAGGCTGGGCCGCTTCCTCCCACGGGGACGGGCCGATCCTTCCAGCCCCCTCCCTCCCTCCCTCCCTCCCGCTTCCACCGCCCCCGGCCGATGGTGGTGGCCTGTGCGGTGCCCAGGGAGGGCCAGGGACGCCCACGGGGGAGGGCAGGAAAGTGGAGATGGCGGCCACAAGAGGCCAGGCCCTGGGTTTTCTGTGCATCGCCTATAAAACGGGGAGCTTCGCTCGCGGCTTTGCGGCCGCCATCTTGACTTTTTTGACCACCCTGAAGTTGATCCCCTCGGAAGAAAGACCAACCCGCAGGATGCAGAGGGAAGTGGGCAGAATCCACAGACCCTCAGTACATTTTAGCTTGAAAGTAGTAACGTTGAGGCTCAGCCTTCTGTGGGGTCTGCCAGATTTGGGGGTGGGTGGGTGTTTTTTTACTGCAGCTGGGCTGTCTCTCCACAGGCAAGGAAAGCTCAGACTTTGTTGGGGGTGGGGCACGAAGACCCACGGCTGCCCCTCCTCCTTTGATGCCCTCCACCCCTTCACATCCTTTTCTCTTCTTCTTCTTCTTCTTCTTCTTCTTCTTCTTCTTCTTCTTCTTCTTCTTCTTCTTCTTCTTCTTCTTCTTCTTCTTCTTCTTCTTCTTCTTCTTGTGCCATATTCATCATCGGACATTTTTATCAACAGCCGCACAAAAAAGTGCTGCTGAGTTTTGTCCAAACCAGTCCCTTAGATTTTGAAGCCATGATGTTCTTTTGCGTGGACCTCGTTTGCCTTCAAGCTTTCTCTGGAGGATTAAGTATTTTTCTGGGTGTCGCATCCCATGTCCAAAATATTCTAACTTTCTCTTTTTTATGGTTTTGATGATTTCCCTTGGCTTTCCCAGGCGGCTTATTACCACCTCATTTCTGATTTTGTCAACCCAGCTTATACGTAACAGCCGTCTGTAACTCCACATTTCTTCTGTCTTTTGGCCACTAAAAAACCAAGGCAATCCCTGAATAATCCAGAGGTGATAATCTCGACATCCTTCATAACCCCCACTTGGCACAGTGCCCTAAAATCTGGATGAAAAAGAAGGGAAGGCCCACTCCACCCTTCGCTCTTTCCTTTCAACCTTTCTCCAGAAAGCGGGGGAGGGGAATGAAGCCCCGTGGCTCCCCTGCTCCAGCCCAGGGTTCCCTCAAACACCCACAGGTCTGCAAAGCATAACTTGGGCTCGTCCCTGACTGAACCGGGGAGTGAAGGAAGCCAGATGTTGGCGTGGTGGTGGGAGGAGTCTTCTCCCCAGTTCGAACCTGATGCATAGGGCAGCCCCAGTGGCTGGTGGGGTGCAGAGGCAACCCTCCTTGCCACAGCACAGCTGCTTCAGCGGGGCGGTGGGTGCAGTGGCCCAGGAAAATCAATTGGATACTGTAAATCAGCAGCCAGGCCTGGGAAGGGGCTCGGTGACCCTCATCCATCTCTGTCTCTCAGGCTTTGGGGAGGAAGGCTGCTGTTCCTTCACCTGCAGGAACTAGAACAGATGTTCCACCTCCCTGACTGACAGGTTTCTTAGGCTGCAAACCAAACTTAAAGAATGAGGATCTGCTGAATTAGAAGATGGTTCTTTGGTCTCTAGGCTGCTGCTTTTGAGCTGATGGGAACCAGGCAAATTACAAGGTTCCTGAACTCTAGTTGAAGTGGCATCTAAGCTTGCAAGATGGTTTTTTTGAAAAAAGAGAAGTATGTGGCAAGACTCCAGGACAGGTAAGTCATCAACTTTGTTTAGTGACTTTTTGAAGTTACAACGGCACTGAAAAAAGTGACTTATGAGCATTTTTCACACCTCCAACTGTTGAAGCAGCTCTATAGCCAAGTGATCAAAATTCAGACGGCTGGCATATGACTCATATTTAAAAAGGAGAATATTTGCAGAGTTGAAATGTGTGCTCTGGTGATGTCACCTAGTTTGGGGAATGAAATGTCTGCAAGAAAATGACCAAGCCCAGAGAGCACCAAGGAGCCCTTGCTCACCCTTACGATGTTGCAGTGCCCCCTTTTGCAACCTTCTGACAAGCAGAGTCAATGGGAAAGACACTTAACGATTGGGTCACTAACTGAACGACAGCAGGGCTTCACTTAGCAGCTGTGGCAAGGAAGGTCAGGAAATGGGACCAGACTCATTTAACTGTCTCGCTTAACAACAGAAATTTTGGGCTCAATTGTTGTTGTAAGTCGAGGGCTGCCTGTACATGAAGACCCAAGAGGGTGGGTGAGGAACACCAACCCCCAGTCCCAAAATTGCCCACCAACGTGGTTTCTGGGGCACGGCCGTGGCCTCCTTTCCTGGGCTGTTCAGGCCACGCCGTCCAGCCTCTTTTCACCTGTTCAGCAGGGACAGGGAAGGGCAGGGAGCTGTGGAAATCCATCTCTACCGCCAGCCAGGAGGTTTCACATCATCTCACCAGATGTTCCTCACCTCCCTGCAACCTCTGGGAACATCTGATGGCAAAGTTTTCCTAGCTAGGTTGAGAGGAGAGTTTGAGATTTCCTGAGATCAGAGTGAGTCTCATTCTTCAGATTTCCAGCTGTTTCCAGCTGTTTTCCTGCTTCCCGTGGAAGCAAGAAAAATGAGACCAGATCCCAGGTAGGAGGGGAAGAAAATGAGGGATGACCTTTGATTATTCTGATCTGCTTCTGAAGCAGGGGTGGGTTCCACTTACCTTTACTACCAGTTCACAGCGGGAATGCACATGCTTCTGCGCATGTGCAGATCACCCATGATGACATCATGGCGGGTGGCAGAGCCTCCCACCGGTTTTACTACTGGTTCTATAGAACCGGACCAAACCAGGAGCAACCCACCATTGTTCTGGGGGCTCTCTGAGGTTTCGAAAACACCCCTGGATTGTATCACTCAAAGCAGTTCAGGCAAACTGGGAAACAGCCAAACTCGGAACCACTTTTCGTGGCAGGCATCCGATCTCTGGTGGAGTGGGCAGCGGAGGCAGAGCCGTGATTGGCCACCACGGACCCCCAGGAGGAAAAAGAGAGGGGGTCCGGACTGTTCATGGCTGCATGAACAGCCATGTTCATGGGTCTGGCTAATTTAAAGAAAAGGAGAAATGGGGTAACGTGATAGCTGTATTTCACTATTTGAGAAGCTGCCACAAAGAAGAGGAAGTCAAATTATTCTCCAAAGCACCAGAGGCAGGACAAGAAATAATGGTTGGAAACTGATCAATAAGAGAAGCAACCTGGAATTAAGGAGAAACCTCCTAACAGTGAGGACAATTAACCAGTGGAACAGCTTGCCACCAGAAATTGTGGGCGCTCCATCACTGGAGGTTTTTAAGAAGACAGTGGACAGCTACTTGTCTGAAATAGTATAGGTTTTCCTGCCTGAGCAGGGGGCTGGACTAGAAGACCTCCAAGGTCCCTTCCAGCTCTATTCCATTCTGATTCTGTTCCTGGCAAGCAATCCTGGGGGTCTCTGAGGCCGGGGCAATCTGGGCTCTATTCCTTGCTAGGGACATACATACACCAAAGCCATGCTTGATTTCTCCCCCTGCCCCAGAAACCCCCAGCCTTCCTTGCCAGGTCCAAGAGATTCCTTCCAAAACTTTTTCATTGGCTGGAGAAGGCCGCTTTGGGCCCGCTTAGGACCTCCTGGGGCCTGTTCTCATATATGATTATCTAGGTCAGGGATCTTCAAACTTGGCAACATTAAGACTGATGGACGCAGGGTGGGTGGAGCTGGGGGCAGAGGGAGCTCAGTGTCCCTTCGGCTGTGCCAGGACCTTCCCCTTCCACACCAGCCTGTTGAGGTGCCACGACTCCAGGCCCACTCAGGATTTGTCCCCGATTACAAATCGCCCTCAGCCATGTCCTCAGATTCCCCCCACTCCCTCTGCCTGGCCCGGGAGTCTTGTCTCCAGAACAGTCCAGCCCCCGCCCCCTTCTCTCTTTCCTCCTGGGGGTCCATGGTGGCCCAGAGGAAGTCACTCATGGCTCTGCCTTCTCTCCTAAGGAGAGACTCTTCTGCCCTGAGGCTGGACCCCCCTCGGCACAAACAGGGTCCTCTCCCTGCACCGCCAAGGAGTTTTCTCTATTCCCCCCCCCCCCAGCTGAGCATAAAGGCTCTTTGCTCCAAACAGGGTTTCCACCAGGCTGAAAAGTCGTTCGGATTGCATTGTCCGGAGCAACAGGCAATCATCAGCAGGCTGATTCTGCATCTGGCTCAGCCCAGAGCTGGGTTGGGGCATCCGGTCCTTTACAAACAGCACATCTGGGGGGAGGGCAGGGATGGGGAGGGCAGAGTTTGGCTGCCAGGCAGTGAGGAAACTGCGGGGGGGGGAGCTGCCTTTTTCTTTAGCCAGCAGAGGAAGGTTAATTCTACAGTGGGGCAGTTGGCCCAGCCAGAGCACCCCAACATCACAAAGCACAGGGGGCACCCATGGCCCAGGAAGATCTCTTGGCCTCAGCACAGAGGGGGCGACTCTCCCCAAAGCCAGACTGGCGCCTCCCCTGCCTTAACCCCCTACCATGTCCAATCCCCCCACACACACACATACCCAAAGCTCCCTCCTGCAGTGCAGATGAGGCTGCAGGCCTCCGACTTCCCCACTGATGTTGGAGGGGGCGGTCTTGGCACTTTCCTCCAAGCCGGCAGCCCCAGACAGTCAGGAGCCCCCCCCTTCTGCTAGTATCTCTTTCCAGCAGAGTTTTCAGAGGAGCTGCAGGGGTGAAAGGTCTTCCAAGCTGAGATTGGAGGCCTCTAAATAAAGCCGCAGTCGTGGCAAAGGAGAAGGCCCCATGTGATCAGAGGAGGATGGGACTCTACAACATCTTTGGGCTGGTGCAAGTGATCCTGGCCCCTCCTGGAGTGGGGCCAGCCTGGCAGAGCTTTGGGCATAGCCTGCCCTGGAAGAGAGGGAGGGTCTTGGCTCTCCTTCCCCACTGCCCGGGCTGCTCCCCCTTGCCTTCCCCACCCACGGGACGGGTGCAGCTGGTTTCCTAGAATTGGCCCCTGCAGGAGCTCCTGCCCTTTGCAGCAGTGGCAGCCCCACCCATCGCCCCCTGGAGGCTGAGGCAGCTCCTGAAATGCCCCCCTGGCTTTCTGTGCCAAGATTGAGAGCTTGACTTGATTTCTGTCCTGCCTTTATTCCGTGCATCTCCAGGCGGTGCAGACAATGCTCCCTCCTCTGCCCCACACCCAATCCCTGGGCAGAGAGACGGGGCCAGCATTCGGGCCCCCAGAAATGAGGGGAGGATTAGCCAGCCCAATGAAGAGCTGCTGGCTCAGCCTTCTCCCCCTCAGCCTCTGGGCCCAAACGGGGCATCTTGTCCCCTCTTCACCCCGTGGGGAGCTCAGGGCCTGTTGACACAGCCACTTCCTTTGTCTCAGCCAGCAGGTTGACACAGTTGCATGCTTGGCAAACAGATTCTGGGGAGGGGTGTCTTTGCCCCCACTGATCTTCAGATTAGCCCAGCAGAGGCAGAAGGGAACAACTCAAAATTGCTAAGTGGTGGAAGGAAGGCTGGAGCTGTTTGCCAGCAGCCCTCCTGCCTCCCCCCCCCATAGGTGCCTCCCCCCACTGCATTCCAAGAGCCTCACAATGCCCTGAGCCCTGCAGTTAATGAGTGCCGAGATAAAGCGGGGGGGGGGTTTCACCCAGACATTACAAGCAATGATCCCCCTGCCAGACAAGGCTGCCCTCGACAATGGGGGTGTCCAGGGAGAAATCCAGATAGGGAGGAGGAGATCCACCCTTCTCTGGCCAGCCCAGACCCCCATCTGCTCCCTGCAGCGGCCAGGCCAGAGGGAGGGAGATATCCCTGGCCATACTAGAAGAGGGATAACCTGTTAATGATTTTACAGCAGGCTAAATGAAATGGCTCCCCTTGTGTATTGCCCCCCCCCCAGCAATTAGGGCCTTCTAGCAGTGAAGGAAAGCCAAGGATGTGGCCTCGCTGGGGTTTCCCTCCTTCAGCTAATGAGCCTGGCCCAAGGGAGGGAAAGGCCCGCTTAGCTCAGCTGACCTTTGCAGAGCATTCAAGTGGGGGACTGTGTGGAGATGGCAGGGAATAAAGAGCTCCCCATCCTCTACCCCAGTCGGTGGTGGGCAGTAAGAACAGCTCCTGCTGTGGCCTCTCCCAGGGAAGGGCTCCCTTCACTCCAAGGGCCCACCATTCAGTGGCCCAGGCAACTGGAAGGTTCTGCCTGCCAACTCCTTGGTGCTCTCTGAGCTTGGTGGTCTTCCTGCAGACCTTTCATTACCCAAACTAGATAACATCATCACTAGCACTGGAAAACCACCAAGCTGAGAGAGCACCAAGGACCATGCCGTCCTCCTCCTCCCCCATTCATTCCACAACCCTCCCCTCCCTTCTGGCACTGATGGTGATGTTCCCCAGTTGGGTTATGACAGGTCTGCATGAAAACCACCAAGCTCAGACAGCACCAAGGACCCCACAGTCCTCCTTGTCCTCCTCCTCAATCCTCCTCCCGTCTAGCACTGATAATATGACACAATAGTTTTGTCGTGAAACATCTGCATGAAAACAGCCAAGCTCGGAGAGCCCCATGGACCCCTCATTTCAACCCTGAGCTACAAAGATTCTCCCTTCTTGGCTGGGTCTTCCATGTCACACTCCGGGCAGGGGAGGTGATTCTGGCCCGGGATTAGGACTTCCTTGGAAATGATTTTAAGTCCGGAAGAGAGTGCAGGTGGCCTCCCCCTCCCCTCCCCTTTAAGCTCTGGGCTGCAGGGGCAGAGGCCCCTCCCTCAGTGCTGCCTTTGGGTCCTCTTTTTTTTTTTTTTTGATTTATATGCCGCCCTTCTCCGGAGACTCAGGGCGGCTTACAGTGCGCTAAGCAATAGCCTTCATACTTTTGTATATTTTATACAAAGTCAGCTTATTGCCCCCACAAACTGGGTCCTCATTTAACCTACCTTTGAAAGGATGGAAGGCTGAGTCAACCTTGAGCCTTGGAGAGATTCGAACCAGCAGTAAATTGCAGGCAGCTGTGTTAATAACAGGGTGCTTTAAACCACTGTAGTACCAAGGCTCTTGGCTCCTGGGGGCTCCAGAGCAGCCTCCCCTCCCTCCCTCCAGCCCTCCTCTGAACAGCCTCTTCACATTTCCAGTGGTCAAGCTGAGGAAATCACTTTGGGCTTCAAGGCCTCTTCCAGGCTCTAACCAAATCCGGTTAGAGCCTGGAAGAGGCCTTGAAGCCCAAAGTTGCGAGGGGCGGTTAGCTCACCGTGAAGTTGACTTGCTGTGATGACACATCTGGGAGACATATTTCCAGTGGCCAGCCAGATGTGCGCCTGTTCCACTCTTGAATTCCTAACTTGCAGTGTGGGAGTTTCTTTGGGGCTGCCCCTCCCCCGCAGAGTCTGCTGGAGGAAGAGGGCCTGGAAAGGCTCCTCTGGGCAGCCCCCTCCCAAGGAGAGCTAAGGGACCCTCTTTCCTTCCAACTGAGTGAAGCAACCTTTTGCCGTCTCCCCTTCTTGCAGTCTGGAAAATGTTCTGGTGAAGGGGAGACCTCTGTGAGATGTGTTGGGTCCCCAGCCTGAGGTGCTGCCCCACAGCCTGAGCAACTGCCTGGAGGGGCCGTCCCCAATGTCCCCCACACACGCTCCCACTGCCTTTGGCATCACAGAGGGCAGGGCACCCAGTGCAGCTGCTCAGGGCAGGAGCAAAGGGGTTTCTCTCTCCTGCCCAGGAACATGGTGGCGGAAGGAACCCAGAGCTCTTGAGTTCAGGAGGAGCCGGGCAGCCCCTTCCCAGGCCAACAAAGAGGATTCAGGGAAGAAGAACTGGAGCCTGCTTGGTCAGAGATTCCCGTCATGGGTCGGAAGTGCCAGCTCCTCTCCTTGCCGGGGGTGGGGGTGGGGGAGGAGGGCGGGAAAGAGATCGACCTCACTGTGAGAAGGTTGCATTCAAAGCTGTGCAACTCCCGGCTACTGAATTCACACAAGGCCAAAGGGGCTGGGTCCACTCAGCTTCACCAGAGCAGAGGACCCCACCATAAAGCCTCTGGGCTAAAGCTGACTGGGCGAAGGGGGGTCGGCCTGAGGCATGTTGTGGGGCTGGATTCCAAGCAAGGCCCCACTGGCCATCCTGGTCCTCTGCAGAAGCCCCTCCCCCCGGCCTGGCAGGGGGGCAGAGGGGAGCAAAGGGGGGGACATAAGCAAGGCAGGCAGGGGCCAACTCCAAGGCAGGCGGTGAAAGCCCTCCTGCTGTGGGGCTGCTGGACATGCGGAAGACTCTCTTTGAAGCCTCGGGCAGTCAATGGGTCTGAAGCAATCGTTCCCCCCTCCCTCCCTTTGGCACGAGGAAGTGGCTCCAAATAATCCTGGCATTGTTAGGGGGACAAAATGGCTTTTCATGTGCAGCAAACAAGCAGGCTTCTCCCTTCTTGGCCTTTGATGTTTATTGTCTGGATGGCCTGGAAAATGTGAGGGGCTGCCTGTCCCCACAAAGCAGCCACTTCCTCTGCGGCTGAGCTCATCTGTGGACGCTCTTTCCCTCTGGGGTCTTTCCAAGCAAAGGATGCTGGGCCTGACCCTCCGAGCCCTCCGGGACTGCCCTGGGGATGGGCATCATGAGGAGGCCCTGGACGTTGGCCAGAGCCGAGGGAAGGGAGCCGAGGCCTTTTGGGGCAAAGTCCCAGGAGGGGCAGGGAGCCCACCTCCTCAGCCGTCCCCAGAGCTGCCTTTAGGAGGGACCACAGGAAGGCAGGAGTCTCGGACGGGAACTCCGGCTAAGGTTGCCTCCCAGTGGCTTTGAACCCCTCAAATCCTGTGCATCTGGAAGTGGGCAAAGAAAAAGCCCCCCTCCCTTCCATTTTCTAAGATTTCTGGGCTGGCTTTGAAAAGAAGAATGGAGGGAGGCTGCCGCATGATTTGGGGTCAGACCCATCCAGCCTCAGTTCACACGACCAGAGACGACCAGGGAACAAAATCCTCAGAGCAGCAGGGAGGCTGCACCTTCTGAAGGGGGGTGGGGGTGCTGGGGGGGTCTTCATGGAGTTTTAAAGCCTCACTGCCATTGGCTCCTGTCTCTCTGGCCAGGGGCTGCTGCTCCTCTGCCCTCTACTCGTACGACCACAGTTGAGGCCAAAATTTCCATTGCTAAGCAAGACACTTAACAAATGTTTTATCCCATTTTATGACCTTCCTTGCCACAGTTGTTAAGTGAATCACTGCAGTTGTTAAGTGAGTAACATGGTTGTTAAATGAATCCGGCTTCCCCATTGACTTGGCTTGTCCAAAGGTTACAAGTGGGGATCATGTGACCCCGGGACATGGCAACCGTCATAAATACGACTCAGTTGCTGAGGGTCTGAATTTTGATCATGTGACCATGGGGAGGCTGCAATGGTCGTAAATGTGAAAAATGGTCATAAGTCACTTTTTCAGTGCCATTGTAACTTCAAATGGTCACTAAGTGAACTTGCAAGTTGAGAACTACCTGTATTGACCTCCCTCCCTCAACAGAACCGGCACCTGCCAGAGGGCAGCTGCTCTCCGATGCCAGCCCTGGGCTTTTGCTGCCAGCCATGGAGGCCCTGGCCGGGGCCCCCTTTGGCTGGGGAGCCTGAGATTCCCAGGTGCCCTCAAGACCCCCGGCCCTTCAGGTGCACAGGAGGGAAGGGAGGGAAGCTGCCCTCTAATGGCACCTTCCAGCTGTCTCTGCACGTTGCCCTTCAGGGCACAACTTGGCTCCACAGAGGCTTTCCGGGGACCAAAGTTGGGGACCTCATTTCAGCCCCGGCATTGGCTGCACCCCCCCCCAGCATTGCTCTATCTGGCCTGTGGTGACCCTCTGGGAAAAGAACCGGCCGTGATCAGCTCACCTGGGAAGCCATCGGGCATCTGTGTTGGTTTTCCAGATCATTTGCTTTTTACTTAATTATTTATCAAACTTACGTAGCTGCCCATCTCCCTAAGGCACAATATTGCTCAACAGTTGCCAAACGAATGAGGCATCTTTTGGTGCCATCTGTCAGAAATGGTGTAGGGTCTGCTTGGGGGGGGGTGGGCTAGGTCCCTTCCAACTCTGTTAACCTGTATCTGATATTTGAGCTTAATACTGCTTCCTTTATCATAAAATCTCCACTGTGTTATTTATTTATATTGTTACTTATAAATGTGACAAAGGAGAAAAGGTATCCAGCCAGGAGAGGGGAAGAACGAAGTGAAGCTCCCTGCTGGCCTGGGGGGCGGGGGGGGGCTGCTCCCTGTGGGGAGATGGACCAGCATGACTGAGGGGAGGCCAGGCTGCAACACCTCCCCCCCTCAATCAGCCCCAGGCAGGGGGAGAGGTGAGTAAGTAACCACTTGCTCAGCTCATCCAGGCCTCTGCCTGCCTTTCCTTTGCTTGGGGTCCTTGTTAAAACCCCCTTCCTGCAAATTGGGCTGGATTGATTGGGGGCAGCAGCTGAACCCCCACCCCATCTCCAGAATCCACTTCCCTGGGCTCAGGGCTCCCCTCACTCCGCATTACTCCGGGGAGGGGGTCTGGGCAGAAGCCCTTTCCTCCCCTTGAGGCTGATGGCTTTTACCCCTCTTGTTATTTAATCATGGGGGTGGGGTGGGCTTGTAGTAGTTTCACTGAACCTTTTCCTCCCTCTTGAGAAAGGAGGTCCGGGCCTGCCAGAAAGAGGAGCTGATGGCTGACGGGGCCCTTTGGCAACTGCAGAGCTTCGTAGCCTGTGAAAAAAAGAAAGGACCCCCCATCCCACCCCCACAGAGGGAAAAGGGCAGCAAGGCAGATGTCACACATGCAAAAATATGAAAACACACAAACACACATAGCTGAGAGTCTGTCCCAAATATTTTTGCAAGGGGTGGGGGAGTGAAGGTGAGGGAAGAGGCTTTCAAATCCTCCTAAGTTTAACAGGCTTTCAGCAAGAAATTGTCTTGCGTTTATGGACATAGTTGGAACTTAATGCATTTAGGGGAAGAAAGATACTAACAAATCACTGTTTACCAATAAAGGAGAATATTCGTAGCTCAGGGTTGAAATCGGAGGTCCTTGGTGCTCTCTGAGCTTGGAGATTTTCTTGCAGACATTTGTACCTCCTACCACTGATGATGTTAGCTAGTTGGAAAATGAAACGTCCAAAAGAAAACAACAAAATTTCACAAGAAAGCACCAAGGACCTCCGAAACTACTATTTCTAAGGTTTAGTTTCCTCAAACCTGCTCTGAGGTTAAGCTGCTAAATGCAAGGTTTGAGGAACCTCCTGACTGGCACTGGTGACTGGAGGGATGGGAGATGGGGGAGGGTCATCTTTGCTTCCAGATTCCCTTGATCTCTCTTCCCTCCCCCACCCAGGAAGGCAACCCTCCATGGCTTCCCTGCCTTCTTCCAAGCTAGCTTCCTGAATGCCATGGTCTTTGGGGGGGGGGGCTTTGGGAGGAGAGGTGGCTCCCCACCATTGAGGGTCTCTCTCCCCAAATGCTCTTCCAGTGGCAAGGCTTGCCACTCCAGTGTCTGACCAGATTGGAGGACAGGTGCCCCTTCCTCCTCAGGACCTCCACTGCCCTCCCTTTGCTGCCAGCAAGGCAGTTGGCCGCGGAAACCAGTGCAGCCAACCGTCAGCACTGAATGCCAATGGCCATAAGGCTCAGACGCAGCCCTGGCCCTCAGCAGGCCCTTCGCTGCCCTCCTCAAGGCCCTGGAGGGAGCTGGGGCGCCGCCTGGCAGGGTCACCTCTCAGCCTGTGATTGGGAGAGGGATGGTTTGGGCTCAGGCCACGGGCAAGGAAGGAAGGCAGCCGTGTCCACAGGCATTCCTGGGCTCTGCCTGTGAACAAAACGACGGCCTCCGGCCTAGGGGTGCAGGTGCAGCCCTCCCCACTGACCCACCCTCATGGCAGGGTCCCGCAAAGCCAAAGCAGCCATCAGCGCCAGAAATCCCAGTTTTACTGGCACACCAAAATTGGCTCGTCCTGCCCGGGCATAAATCCTCTACCTGGGATGTCAGAGGGTGAAGCAGGAGCCGTCTGAGGACTGAGGTGTTTCCACCTGAGTTCCCCTCCATTGTTCTCTCCCCTTTGGTTGCGCTGGAAGTGGCTCCGCGGCTTTTGATGTGTGGCCAAGAGGCCCACACGGCCTGACCTGCCCAGCGCGGGCAAGGGAAACGGGCCGGGCACCCCAGCAGAGCCTGCGAAGGGAAACCTGCTGCTGAGTCCGGAGCAAGAGGGGCAGGAGCAGGGCAGGCTCTCTCTCTGGGGGAGCTGATCTTCCAGGGGTCAAGGGGCACAAGCCGTTTCGTTCGTCTCCTTCGCCTCCTGAGAGGTCCCGGGAGGACTTGATGCTCTCCAGATGTGGAGACTTTCCCCCAAATCTTTGGCCAGCAGGACTTCTGAGCCCTCCCGAAAAGCCTTACGCTGCAACTCCCAGCAGCCATTATTATTATTGCAATTATAGCACTTCTTGGTCTCTGACGGCTCAGGGCTCTTTTATTTGTGGGCTTATTTATAAGGTCTACAAATCGGCTGGATCCCAAAAGGGCCTCCGGGTGCCTGTTGCCCTTTTGGCTGCTTTAGGACTGCTGGGGATCTGCATAGCTGGGAGCACCCATGGGAA
Source organism: Pantherophis guttatus (assembly GCF_059756535.1). Lineage (NCBI taxonomy): Eukaryota > Metazoa > Chordata > Lepidosauria > Squamata > Colubridae > Pantherophis > Pantherophis guttatus. The sequence continues at coordinate 440,493 of NC_142068.1, read as the reverse complement.
TACAGGCAGTCCTCGAATTATGGCCACAATTGAGCCCAAAACTTTTGTTGCTAAGCGAGACAGTTGTTAAGTGAATTTTGCCCCATTTTATGGCCTTTTTTGCCACTGCTGTCGTTAAGTGAGTAACCCGGTTGTTAAGTGAATCCGGCTTCCCCGTTAACTTCACTTGTCAAAGGTCACAAATGGGGATCAGGTGACCCAGGGACACTGCGACAGTCATAAACATGAGCCAGTTGCCAAGTGTCTGAGTTTTGATCACATGACCCCGGAAAACGGTCATATGTCACTTTTTTCGGTGATCTTGTAACTTTGAACAGTCACTAAGTGAACTGTCATGAGTTGAAGCCTGCCTGCCCTGAGAGCCCCGGGGTCTGGGGAAAGGAAGAAGGGTCTGGCCAGGCCACTGCTGAGCTTTAACCGGGGAGGGGCCCTTCGCCAGCCAAGGGCTGCTCCCCCTGGAAGAAGCAGCCCACCCAGGGCCTCCTTCTGCCAGGGGCCCCTGCAGAGGACCAGGGGCCAGAGAGGCGCTGGGCCGGTTGGGGGGCCACAGCCCTGGGCGGCTGACCCTCCAGGAGAGCCGAGCCGAGGTGAGGTGTCCGTGGCTTTGCGGCTGGGCCCTTTCTCTCGGCCCAAGAGAACAGGAGCCGCCCAGCTGCAAGGGCTGGAAAGGAGACCCACCGGAGGGAGGCAGGACGGCCGGCACAGGCAGCACCCACAGCAGGGCAGGGATCAGGGTGCCTGGGATTACAGGCCAGCCCCGCCCAGGAGGTCTTTGGAGCTAACAGGACAAAGGCAGCAGCGCCCCATAACATGGGTCTCCCCCCAAGGGTGCCAGTGCGGAGAATAACTAGGGAAATGCCCCCTCCCCCTTTTCTCCTGTCAAAATATAAATGAAGGCTGGCCATTCCCCCCTCTCCCCCCCCCTTTCTCTTTCTCTACCTCCCTCCTCCCTTTCTCCCCTTCCCTCCCTCTCTCAGCTGAAGATGAAAGGGAAATGGGGAGGGGTTTCTGCTGCCACGGGAACCCCAGAAAATTCCTGGGAGAGCCTTGCAATCCCATGTCAAGCAAATCCCCTGTCACTTCTGGGGGTCCTCCTGGGGAAAGGAGAGAGATACTTGGGGGGGGCTCCTTCTGGAAGGGCTTCCTTCTCCATCTCCCCACAGAGGGTCAGAAGCGGGGAGGGGCTGGTCTGAGAGCTGTCCAGACCCTTCCTGAGACCTGCCTGGGGCCAGCCTCCCAGGGCAGAAAGGCAGGTTGCCAGGGCCAGGTGTGCCTTGGGGCCTCGGGCAGAGAGGAGCGTGCCCACCCTCTACAAATGGAGAGGTGGGGAACTGGCCTCAAAGACACCCCCCCCATGTGGTGAAGGAGTAAGTCAAGAGGGCAGCTCTAGGGCAAGGGGGCCCCTGGCAAAATCCTGGGCAGTGCTGGCCACCGCTGCCTCCCTCTTCAGGGATGGGGGATGCCCAGGCTGAGCTGCCCCACAGGGGTTTCTTGCTCCAGCCTAATCTACTCCCAGCCTGCCAGCCGTAGGTTCCTGCCCCATGTCTGTGCAGAGACCCCTAGCAATGGGGGAGGGGAGAGTCCTGGACCCACCTCTGGGCATCCTCCAAGCGAGGAAGCTGCTTGGCAGCATTTTTCCCCCTCCCCTAATTTTGGGTTTGGGGTTCGAGTCAAGGGCTTCAAGAGGCTGTCTTGTACAGCTCCAGTTTGCTGAAGACGGTTGGGGGTGGGGCGCTTAAGATGAATCCACATCTGGCCCTTCCTTCCTTCAGGAACAGCTGGAGCTGGCTGCATCTGGGCTCCCTCCGGCCCCTTCTGGATTCCTGGGATGGGGAAGGCGGGTTAATGCAGGGTATGCAGCTCTTGAGAAAGGGGGCCCTTCCTGAACCATCACCTTCTGCCCCCCTCCCCCCCACCCGCTGGCTCTGTGGAGGGAAGTGGGCTGACCGGCCTCCCTTTGGTGCTCCTGCTGTGACAGAGGCCTCCCTCCCCCCTCCCCAGGCATTCCTGGAGGTGACAAATGTCTGAAGGGGTTGCTCACTGTGGGGGAGGGGGAGAGAACATCCCATTGTCTTGCATATGGGCCCCTCTGACTCCTGGTCTGAAGGGGGGGGCTGCCCTGCTCTTGCCACGTGCCCCAAAAACAAAGCCCCAAAAACAAAGCGTGGGGGGAGGACTCCAGGGGGAGAGGCCAGGGCTTTCTGCTCAGGGGGCAGGCCAGGTGGGTGGTGGCCTCTTTGCAAAGCTGGGCAGACAGAGCCTTTGGCAAACAACCTACCCTGCTTTTTCTTAATTGCTGTTTTATCTAATAATTAACCCCACCCAGAATGAAGGCCGGAGAGGGAGTGGTGCTTTGTAGAAGCCCCTTCACATCATGCCCACACACCCCTTCCCTCCTCCCCCACCCCCACTTCTCTGATAAGGAAGGGCTGGCAGGGGGAATGTTAATGGGTGGGTGGGCAGGAGGTAGGAGTAGCGCCTTGAGTTGCACAAACAAAGCATCTGATAAGCAGCCCCCTCTTATCTCCCCTGAGCCATAGCAGCCCCTCTCCCCCACCCCCACCCCAGGCCTGGGTTACATCCTGGTCTTGAGAAGAATGCCTCCCCCCTCCAGCTCCTGAATTCTTCCTGGAGGGAGGGGGGAAGAGGTTGATCTGGTCCCGGATCAAGTCAGATTCCAACTGATCTCCACTTCCAAACACTGAGGCTGTTTCCTGACTCCCACCAAGCCAGAGAGCCCCGGCTTTGCAAGGGAATGCGATTTAGGAGCTGCTTTCAGATGTGCCAACTGGCACCCCATAGTTACTGCTATGTTAATCCATGGTCTGGTTCACACAACCTGCTGAACCAAGAAAAGAACCAAGTTGGGCATGTTGTAGGAACCTCCCCCCACCCCCCTAGTCAAGCGCATTGTACAAACACCAGCTCTCCCTGCAAGTTTTGCATGTCTGAAAGCTCCCTGCACTTCATCCAAAACCTGGAGCTGATGTAGACGAGCCCCCCAGATCGGCCACAGTTCTCCCCCAGACCAGCTTGGGAATCGCCCTGTGGATGTAGAGGTCAGCCGATGCCCACTTAACTGGCCTTGATTATGTATGCTCTCTTCGGGCACTCTGATGCTCGGCAGCACCAGGACTCCCCACAAACCACAGTCCCAGAAGCCAATAGGACCTCCAGATGGGGGGTGGGGGGGGTTGGCCTTTAAGTTAAGGCAAGTAAGAAAAGTGCCTGGCGTGTTTGAGCGTGCACACACGTACCCTTTGGCAGCCTTTGGCAAGAGGACAGCTCTGGGCCATTCTCCTCCCACCTCCAAGCATGGGGGAGGTGCCACACCCCCCCCCCAATTTCTGTTCCCGAGCACCCACCCTGGGAGTCCAGGAGGCTGTACAGGGTGACCTTGAGCAGATGCCATGTTGGCAGGATAGACAAGGAGTGGCCACTGACCCCTAGAACTGAGACCCCTAGAACTGAGAGCCTTCAACCTGGCTGTGGGCACCTCTCTTCCCGCTTCCTCCCCCCACATCTCGCAAAGTCTCCCTCCTCCTTCCTGGACTGTAAAAGGGGTTTCCAGGCAAGGCTGCATTGAGTGGTTAAGGGCCCATCATGACTGCTTTGCAATCTCTCCTTCCTTGGCACCCCAGTTGACGAGGTGCTTGTGGCTGCCTTGCTATTCTTACCCTCTTGTGTAGATGAGGACAAGCCCCACCCCCACCCCCACGCAGGAGGCACCCTTTGGAGAGCTACCAGCTGTCTGCACAGAGTGAAGAAACCTCTTCCTTTGGCACAAGCTCCCTCCAGAGTGGGCGACCGGGAAGGTGGTGAAGCAGAGGGCAGAGGAAATGCCACAACAGGGCACCAGCTGGGGAGAAAATCGCCCCATTTACCCAAGAGGTGTGGCATTCCTGCCGTGGTGTCTGTGACCCCTTTTTAATCCAGGGAAGAGCCCAAGGTCTCCTCGCCTGGGGAGTCCGCATGCTGGCCTTGGGATCCCACCAGGGGCCTGGCTGAGGAGCTGGACTGGTGGAACCCATAGAAGGAAGGGAGCTGGCAAGGAGAAACCCTGCCGTTCCAGTGCCAGACACCAGACGGGGGAGAAGAGCTGGATGTTTCCCACCCCCCCCCAAACCCCTCTGTTGCTGCTGCTGCTGCTGGCTGCCCCTACATCCTCCCAACCCTCCTGAAAGATTAGCAGGAGTCCTGCTCAGTGCAGCCGAGAGCCCCCCAAGCAGCAGCAGCAGCAGCAGCAGACAAAGAGGACCCTCCTGCAGCGTGCAGGTAAGTCAAGCCTCCGGCCGGCCGGCTGGCTAGCTGTGGCTATCCTCCCCCCAGCTTCCGTTCAGAGCCACTGCCACACCGCCACGCCTGTCCAGCTCTCGCTCGGGATCCTGGCCCTGGGACGCCCCGATGCGCCACTGTGGGACCCCCCAGCTTTTCCTGGGGAGCCTGCAACGGAGGCTGCCCGCCAGACGGAGACCCCAGAGCTCGCCTTCCCCCGCTCGGCCCCGCCGCCTCCTCAGCTCTCCTCCCTCCCTCCCTCTCCGCCTCCTCGAGCCGAGCCAAGGCAGCCGCGGCGAGGGCAGCGGAGCAGCACTTTCCCACCGTCTGCGGCGCCCGCTTGGGCAGCGGCCAGGCAAGAGGCGGCCCGGGCGCCTTTCCCAGAGCAGCCAGGCTGGCGAGGAAGGCGGCGCTGCGGGCGCTCCCGGGCGGTTCGCGCGGAGGCGGCGGTTGGTCGGCAGAGTCCGGCCTTCCCCAGCCCCGCGCCCGCGGGGGCCTCTCCCACCCTGCCCCAAAGCTCACCCAGCCCTTCTTGCCAGGCCAAGTCCTGCTTCCAGGAAGGCTCCAGGCTTGAAGCTGGGAAACCAACGCCCACAGCTGGAAACATCCTTGGCATGCAGTCAAGGGAAGAGCGTTCTCTCTCTCTCTCTCTGTCACACACACACACACACACACAAACGAACAAGTGGAGCAGCGGCTCTGCAAGACTGGCGAGGCTGGGCAGGGGCTCCTCCATCTCCATTTGCTCTTCAAGTGCCTCCCTGAGCAACAGGTGGCAGCCTCACAGCCCACCTAGACTGCCACCTAAGCAACTTCCCAATTGCTGTCCCTTGGGACCCTCCTATTGGTTTGGGGATGGTGTTTGGCATCCAAGGGCCCAGGACTCAATAGTCTTCTGTATTTCCCCCAAACCTCCCCAGGTCAGGCCCACCATGACGACTGGTCTGGTTATCTGGGACCGAGGAAGTGGACAGGATCAGGGGGAAGCCGAGTACCACCACGTGTTTGTAGGACCCGTGTCCCTCCTGGCTTGTTTATTCAGCTCGGGAGGTTACGTGACTGGATCCAGGCAGTGATTACTGCTTCCTTGGGTGAGGGGAGCTTCCCTGCTGCCTTGAAGGAGATAGTGGTGAGAACCCTCCTCAAGAAACCTGCCTTGGATCCAGCTATCTTGAACAACTTTTGTCCTGTCTCCAACCTATTGCGAAGGTTGTTGAGAGCGTGGTGGCACATCAGCTCCCGTTGGCCCTGGAGGAAGCAGTATACCTGGACCCGTGCCAGTCGGGTTTCAGGCCCAGGTACAGCACGGAGACGGCATTGGTCGCGCTGGTTGACGATCTTTGGAGGGCTCGGGACAGGGGACATTCCTCCGTCCTGGTCCTGTTAGATCTCTCGGCGGTTTTTGATACCATCAACCATGGTATCCTACTGCGACGCCTCGAGGGGTTAGGGGTGGGAGGCACTGTTTTACGGTGGTTCTCATCCTACCTCACGGGTCGTTCGCAAGCAGTGTTGGCGGGGGGACAGAGGTCGGCCCCAAGGCCCCTTATGTATGGGGTGCCCCAGGGGTCGGTCCTCTCTCCCCTTTTGTTCAACATCTATATGAAGCCGCTGGGGGAGATCATCCGTGGTTTTGGGGTGGGGTATCATCAGTATGCTGATGATACCCAACTTTTTCTATCCACCCCGAATCAGCCCAGCGATGCCCTCACCGTGATGTCCCGGTGCCTGGAAGCGGTGAGGCTCTGGATGGGGAGGAACAGGCTTCGGCTCAACCCTGCCAAGACGGAGTGGCTGTGGGTACCGGCATCTTGGTTCCATGGGGATGCTCCACCGCTGGTTATAGGGGGTGAGGTGTTGCCCCATTGACAGGGAGCGCAACTTAGGCGTCCTCCTGGATTCACGGTTGTCTCTCACACGGTTGATTTTAGGGATTTTATGTGTAACTTTTAACCCGGAGTTTTTGTTTTATTTTTCTGTTTTATTGTTGTGAGCCGCCCTGAGTGCTCTCCGAGAAAGGGCGGCATATAAGTCTAAACAAATAAATAACTAAACTTCCGGTCATCTGCCCGAAAGGTACCCATGGGCAAGACAGCTGACTTGGCACACCTTCACCAAGAAGCTCCACCTGACCTATTCCATCTTCCAAGTTTGCACAATTGCCTGGGGGTTAAACCCATGAATACTGATGTTTGCACAACTCAGGAACCCCCCCCCCCAAAAAAAATATTTACCAAGTTTAGAACATGATCAGCCAAGACCACTGGAGTGTTCAGCCTCCCTGGGAATTGTGTTATCCCTCTTTCCTCAGGGAGGGATTCTCCAGGGCTGTTGGACTACCATTCCCATCATCCCCAAACAGTGGCATTGGGTGGCCATTTTTTGTGCAGAACTTTTGAAACCCTTTTTTCAACTGCTCAGAGAGTGGTGACTGAGACCCACTCTGTGTGTGTGTGCGTGTGTGTTCCCCAGCCCAGTGCCTGCCGAGACCCCCACCCACATTTCTGACCATTTCCTTTGTCTGGGCCTGGACTACATTGAGGATAAATTGTAAATTGTTCCCCAGCCACCAAGTTATTCACCCGGCTCAGAAGCTGTGCTGGGAACAGCCCTCCAAGGCAGCTGGGCAGCCCAGACCCCGCTGGTGATGGGGGGAGCAACGGAATGAAGTGCTGAGGAGAGGCCAGGAGCAGCTTCCTGGCAGCCCTTGTAAGCTGACACCTGTAGCATTATGGGTCACATGCCTGAGGTCACCAGGGCATAGGGCCCCCCCACACACAGATACCCCGACATTTAGTCCTCCCCAGCTAGGCCAGGCAGGACTCAGGAGGAGGGGCTGCAGAAAGCCCTGGTGCAGGGCACAGGAGGTTCTCTCAAGGCCCCTGTGGGCAAAGAGGGTTGGGTGCCCCAGGACTAGAGCGGGTGAGCAGGAGGCAGGAACTGGCACTTGCTGCCCCACTGAAGTTGCCTGGAAAGGGATGGGGGAGGCCTTGAGGGAGGCAGGGGGGAGGTCTGTCCGGGAAGAGGAGGGCAGCTCTGACACCCCCCCCCCAATAGCACTCATAGGGGAGTGGCCTCCGGAAGACTGAGTCTGCCAGCTCACCTTGGAAAGGTCTGGATCTTCCAAGCTTTCCCAGCCCAACTGGCCATGGGTGTCAGGAAGGAGGGGCTGGGCCCTCCAGGTGGGCAAAAGAAAGCCAGCAGGAGGCCAAGACACGGCTGGGGGTCCCCCAGTTCTATCAGTAGCCTGGCCAATGGCCTACAGGAGCTCCTACTACTGACTGAACTGGAAACAGAACCCTTGAGCTAGTTCCTGCAACCATTGGCCTCACAACACTTACCATCTGCCGCTCGTAGGGGGTTGGATAGATGTGCTGCTGGGTCTTAGGCCAATGCTATTCGGAAAGTGGGGCAGTAGGCAGGAGTTGACCCAGGTCTCCTTAGGAGACCCCCACACACACAGTTTCCCCTTAGGCAAGGCAGCACCCTGTGATTCACAGCAGGGTTGCTGCTGCTTGGGCAATATGCCCCCTCCCAACAGGAGTGGCAGAAAGCAGGAAGCCAGGCAGCCTGTTCCCCTCACCGCCCCCCCCCCCACAGATAAGGGCCCTTTACTGGGGCCTCTTCTCTCAGGAAGCCAAGGCTCAGGAAGGCAGGCAGAGCAGAGGCCTTCTCTCTGCTGGGAAACCTTATCCAAAAAGCTTCTTCAGAGCTACAGATTGAAGAAGCTTCTTGGATGAGAAGCGAAACGTCTTCAAAGAAAAACCAGAAAGTCCAGTTGCCTCTTGAAAAGCACCTTTGGGACAACCGTGACCTGGAGGACTCAGAAGCTCCACAGACAGAGGGTCTCCTACTGACCCTTGAGCAGGGGGTTGGGCTAGAAGACCTCCAACAGCTACAGTCAGGTCCAGAAATATTGGGACATCGACACAATTCTAACATCTTTGGCTCTATACACCACCACAATGGAGTTGGAATGAAACAAACACAATGTGCGTTAATTGCAGACTGTCAGCTTTAATTTGAGGGTATGTACATCCAACTCAGGTGAACGGTGTAGGACTTACAGCAGTTTGTATGTGTGCCTCCCACTTGTTAAGGGACCAAAAATAATGGGACAATTGGCTTCTCAGCTGTTCCATGGCCAGGTGTGTGATATTCCCTCATTACCCCAATTACAATGTGCAGATAAAAGGCCCAGAGTTCATTTCAAGTGTGCTATTTGCATTTGGAATCTGTTGCTGTCAACTCCAAGATGAGATCCAAAGAGCTGTCACTATCAGTGAAGCAAGCCATCATTAGGCTGAAGAAACAAAACAAACCCATCAGAGAGCTAGCAAGAACATTAGGCATGGCCAAAACAACTGTTTGAAACATTCTCAAAAAGAAGGAATGCACCGGTGAGCTCAGCAACACCAAAAGACCTGGGAGACCATGGAAAACAAGTGTGGTGGATGACCGAAGAATTCTTTCCCTGGTGAAGAAAACACCCTTCACAACAGTTGGCCAGATCAAGAACACTCTCCAGGAGGTAGGTGTATGTGTGTCAAAGTCAACAATCAAGAGAAGACTTCACCAGAATGAATACAGAGGGTTCACCACAAGATGTAAACCATTGGTGAGCTTCAAAAACAGGAAGGCCAGATTAGAGTTTGCCAAACAACATCTAACAAAGCCTTCACAGTTCTGGAACAAGATCCTATGGACAGATGAGACCAAGATCAACTTGTACCAGAGTGATGGGAAGAGAAGAGTATGGAGAAGGAAAGGAATTGCTCATGATCCTAAGCATACCACCTCATCAGTGAAGCATGGTGGTGGTAGTGTCATGGCGTGGGCATGTATGGCTGCCAATGGAACTGGTTCTCTTGTATTTATTGATGATGTGACTGCTGACAAAAGCAGCAGGATGAATTCTGAAGGGTTTTGGGCAATATTATCTGCTCACATTCAGCCAAATGCTGCAGAACTCATTGGACGGCACTTCACAGTGCAGATGGACAATGACCCAAAGCATACTGCAAAAGCAACCAAAGAGTTTTTGAAGGGACAGAAGTGGAATGTTATGCAATGGCCAAGTCAATCGCCTGACCTGAATCCCATTGCGCATGCATTTCACTTGCTGAAGACAAAACTGAAGGGAAAATGCCCCAAGAACAAGCAGGAACTGAAGACAGTTGCAGTAGAGGCCTGGCAGAGCATCACCAGGGATGAAACCCAGCGTCTGGTGATGTCTATGCGTTCCAGACTTCAGGCTGTGATTGACTGCAAAGGATTTGCAACCAAGTATTAAGAAGGGAAAGTTTGATTTATGATTATTATTCTGTCCCATTACTTTTGTTCCCTTAACAAGTGGGAGGCACATATGCAAACTGCTGTAAATCCTACACCGTTCACCTGAGTTGGATGTACATACCCTCAAATTAAAGCTAACAGTCTGCAGTTAACGCACATTGTGTTTGTTTCAGTCCAACTCCATTGTGGTGGTGTATAGAGCCAAAGATGCTAGAATTGTGTCAATGTCCCAATATTTCTGGACCTGACTGTATAACTTTACCTGAAACAGTGAACAACATAACAGCAGTAAAAATATACTCTACCAAAGTTGTTCCAGGAAGGAAAATCCAACGTATTGTGAGCATTCAGAGCACACCAAAAGCTCGATGGGGAGATTTGCATTTGGCCCCGACTTCCCATAAAATGCACAACTGCAGAAGGCAAACCCACAGCAACATTGTCCTGGGTTACAACTCGTGCAGCAAAGAATAGAAGCTGGCTGCCCCTGAGGCAGGGGGGCTTCTCAGACCCCGAAGAGATGCTTCCTTCACCTTCTGGTTCCCCACTTCTGCCTCCCATCCTTGCAAGCCCACAGCCCCCCCCCCCCAATGAACAGGCAGGAATGAAGCCTCCACCAGGCACTACCCAGTCTGTGTCCTGAAAGAACGCAGAACACATCTGGAAACAGCCTTGGTGCAGAGCGCCAAACCCCTGGGTTTTGTTCCAAGTCTGAGCTCAAAAGGTGGAGCAGCCTTTTGAGGCTGAGAAAAGGTTGCACCTCCTTGAGTTCACTTCCTGCTGAATTCATCCCTGCAGCTCCCAGGGTAGGAGTTACTCTCCCTGACTGCTTCGGGGGTGGATGGCTGGTTGGCTTTCCCTTCAGATTCTTCCAAACACAGCCCAGTTCCAAGTCTGAGCTAGACAGGCACAACATGGCCCACCGGCCTGCCTGCCTGCCTGCCTGCCTGCCTCTCTCCCTCTTTCCTTTTCTCCTTCCTTCTGTCCTTTTCCCCTCCCTCCCTCCCTCCCTCCCTCGTCTGCTTCGCAGATCCAGCAAAGGCCCAGTTCCCGGCCTGCCTATCCTTATTCCCGGGGCACGCGCCGAAGTCCTGGCCGGGCCCCCCGCGGGCGCTCTCTGCTCGCCCTTTTTCTCACGGTCTGGGCAGGGGCGGTCAGGTGAGACGGCGGGGGTGGGCCAGGTGCGGAGGGGACCGCGCTGAGCCTCGCCTAGCCTCAGCGAGGAGGAGGCGGGGGGCCCTGCACTCGAGCAAGGCGGCGTTTGGCAGGCGGCGGACTGAGCCTAAGCCGGCGGAGCGGCGGAGGGAATGCGAGTGTGAGAAAGTCAGTCAAGCGAAGGAAGAGAGGAGAAAGGCCTCCAGGGCCGCCGGCAAAACGGCCCCCCTCCTCGCCCCCTCGAACTCAGCAGCGCGGGAGCCAGAGCCGGCCGAGGGAGGGAGGGAAGGGAGCTGGCCGCTTCTCCGTCGAGCAGCAGCAGCCTCTGTCGGCACAGAATTGGGACCCGGCCTGTTGCCTCCGACTCTCCGCTGAGCTTGCGGCCAGCTCAGACACTCGCCCTGTGGCGGGATGCTGGGGCCCCAATCCAAAGCTCCCCCTCCTCTGGGCTCCCAAGCAGCTGCCGCTCACTCAGCAAGGAGGGAACCAGAGACCCGAATTTCCGTGGTCGGCCATCCTTTGACAGACCTCAAAGCAACTGCAGTGGGGGGTCGCGGGCTCTGCCGCACCTTTGGGCCACATTCTTGACCAGCCATGAGACGCTTCGCCTCTCCCGACGGGAGGGTAGCAGTTTGTAGATGCTCCAAAGCACCTCGCCTTCTCCCCCCCACCCTCCAGGCAGTACAGTAGCCAAAAGGCAGGCTGGGCTTTTTGCCCTTTCAGGAGCAAGAGGGCCCCCTTTCCCCCATGAACTGGGGAGGAGAGAAGCGTAGACATCAGCCTGGCTGGGGGTCTTCAAGGGCATTTCAATCAGATGCCCCCTTTGCTTGGCTCCAAAGCAAATCGAGGGAAGACTTGAATTCATTCCTGGCATGTGGATAGCAAAGGGGGCTCAGACTCCCTGCTTTGCTTGCCCATTAACTGGAGCTGAAAGGCAGAGCAGGAAAGAGCAAAGCCTCCACTCAGGCCAATTAATTGGAAAGGGGCTGACGGGAGGAGAGCTGGTGAGATTCCAAGGCCTGCCAGTGAAGCCGGACGGCAGATCCTGCGAGCTCCGGTGGATCCACCCTTACAGCTTGCGGGGTAGGGCAGTGGGCTGGATCCTAATGCTGACTTGGCTTTCTCCCCGGAACCTCAACAGGAAGCCTCGGCCGCCGTCCCTGTTTTGAGCATGGGAACTGGCCACACCAGACTGGCCGTAGCGCAGTTGTAGGGAGGAGAGCTCCCTCCTTGCAGCCCCTTTCAGGAAGTGCAAGGGACTGACTCAGTGCCCTTCCCCCCATCAGCCCCTCCTTTCGACCTGGACTAAGAAGGAGCCGCACCCGCCACACCTGTACCCAAGAGTTCTGGGATTTTTCAGAAGTAGGCTGGACAGCCATTCGTCCGGGACAGAGCAAGGCTCCTGCCTCGGCGGGAGGCGGGGTAGGACTAGAAGATCTCCAGGGGCCCTTCCAGCCCTAGGACTCTATTTCGCTTACCAGGCTTAATTAGGACTGGACTCCGCAGCCCCGAAGCTTTCTAGCTGGCTGCCCTTCCGCTGTAATCAACAGCTCAGTAATTACACGTGAAACTCGGAATGAAAATACATTCGTCCGTTTGATGGTTTCGAACATTGAGCTGGGGGAGGGGAGGCGTCCTCTTTTCTAAAGGCCGCGTCAATTTAAACCGCCGAGGCCCAGAAGCTCGACGACCCCGGACCTGTCATTTCGAGGGCACGAGAGCGACTCTGACCCACTTCTCGCCCCTTCCCTTCCTGGAGAGTCCAGCGCCGCCGCCGCCGCCGAAAGGGGAGGCCTCTGCCCGCTGCCCTCTCCCGCCCGAAAGACCGCATTCCTCGCTTCCCTCCCCGGAAGGCGGGGTTTTCCCAGGCTCTGGCGGCGGCGGCGTGCCCGGCTTCTCTCCCCGGCCGCCAAGCCGCACAGCGTCCTCCCGCCTCGCCCTTGGTGGCGGCGGCGGCGGCGGCGGCTGCAGGAGACCTTCCGGCACGCGCTCCGGGGCAGCGCCTGCGGGCAGCCAGGCGGCTGGAGCCGAGGAGGGAGGCTAGATTGGAGGAAAGCCTCCTGCCTGCCGCTCTGCCCTCGGCCTTCCACGCGTGGCCCCCCGGGTCCAGCTGCGGGGGCCAAACAGGGGCTCCCCTTGGTCTGGGCGCGCCCCGGCCGGTCTTCCCAGCCTCGCAAAGGCCAGCGACCGGCGCCCCCTCCTCGGCCGGGCGGGGCGGCGGCGCCGCGAGGGTTAAAGCGGCCGCGTGATTGACAGCGCGGCTCCTGGTGCCCGGGGGCCAGGCGTGCGCCATTGGCCACCGGTCGGTGCGCCGAGCAGCCAATGGGTGGGCACCGTCCACGAGCGGGGCCGCGTGCCTCCCGCTCCCATTGGCTGAAAGTCACTGTGGGAAAGAAAGTTTGGCAAGTTTCACACGAGCCGTTCGCGTGCAGGGCAGTTTATAAATAGCGGCCGCCAGGCAGGGAGCCGGCCGGGGCTGCGCAGGGCTGGGGGCGGCTCCATAGGCCGGCAGCTCCGACCGCAGGAAAGCGTAGAGGGGGTGCCGTAGTGGGAAGGGCCGGCAGTCGCTGCCGCCGGCGGAGAGGGTCACGCCACCACATCCACGCCCGCCCGAGTCGCTGCAGGGGACGCTGCGCCGGATCCCGAGTCGCGCCGGCTCTCCCGCGGCCACGATGCCCGCCGACCTGATGGAGAAGAGCTCCTCCTCGCCCGCGGCGGCCACCCCGGCCAGCGCGCACTCCACTCCGGACAAGCCCCGCACCGCCGCCGAGCAGCGGAAGGTAAAAGAGGGGTCCGGGCGGGGGAGCGGGCGGGGGCGCCTCTCCGCGGCTCGGCCCACCGCTGCACTCGCCTTCTCCCCACAGTCCTCCAAGCCGATCATGGAGAAACGGCGTCGCGCCCGGATCAACGAGAGCCTGGGGCAGCTCAAGACGCTCATCCTGGACGCCCTCAAGAAGGACGTGAGTGGCGGGAGGCACGGAAGGGTTTGGCGAAACAGGGAATGCCCTCTGGATGTCCCAACTCCCCAGCGACTAGACTCTTCTGGACGCGGATCAGCCTTGGGCGCCGCAGGGCATGTTCCGCAGACGGGCGGTGGGGGTGGGAGGGCGCAGCGACGAGTTTCCCTGGTCCTCCCCCCCCAACGTCTGAGGTCCTCTATAGACCTGTGGAGTGGGAGACACCCCCCCCAACCCCCAGGCGTGATTCCTTCTTTTGAGGGTGGGGCGTGTCATTTCCCCCCAGGCAGAAAAGGAGGCTGTTCTTGGCGTCCAGCTAAGCTAAAGCTCCCCCCACCTCTCCCCTCACCGGGGCTCATGTCCCTCCTGCCTCCTGTTTGCCCCCAGAGCTCCCGGCACTCCAAGCTGGAGAAGGCTGATATCTTGGAAATGACGGTGAAGCACTTGCGCAGCCTGCAGCGGGCCCAGATGACCGGTGAGTGGCCGGGCGGGTGGACCCCTCCCCCTCCCCCTCCCCCTCCCCCTCCAGGGGTGACTTCTTCCAGACTTCCGCCTGTGGTTTTGAATGCCATCCAAGCTGCCTTTCACTGACTTGGCTCAGGCGCGCGTTCCCACGGTCTGGCTCTCGCAATATTTATAGCCACAGCTCCAAGTCGCTCCCATTCCGGAAAGGAGCCTGCGGTGGGGCCGAAGGAGAAGGCGGAGTGGCCTCTCGCAGGCCCGGGGTGGGGGGCAGCCTTCTGTTGCTTGTGGGTGTCCGGTTCCCAGAGGCCCAGATGCCTGCAGCCTGGCCGGATTCAGACCTTCCTCCTGGGCGGGGGGGGGGCAGTTCCCCCTCACAGGGGCCTGTGCTTAGCAGCGGGGGGGGGGAGAGAGGCCCCTAGTTGCTGCTGCTGCTGCCTGCCTGCCTGCACGGCCGCCGACTCCTCCCCTGACTGCTGCCGCTTTTTTTCCTGCCGGCAGCCGCGCTCAGCACGGACCCCTCCGTCTTGTGCAAGTACCGAGCAGGTTTCAACGAGTGCATGACCGAGGTGACTCGCTTCCTCTCCTCCTGCGAGGCCGTGAACACGGAGGTCCGGAACCGGCTGCTTGGACACCTGGCCGGCTGCCTGAGTCAGATCAGCGCCCTGAACTACCCCGCCCCGCAATCTGCAGCGCTGCCCCCGGCGCCCGGCGCCCAGCACGGAGCCTCTTTGGGGCAGCCTCTGGTACAGATGCCCGCCGGCACGGCGCCCCCTTCTGGCAGCGTGGCTTCCTGCAAACTCGGCAGTCTGGTCGGCGAGAGTGCCAAGGTGTGCGGCGGCTTCCAACTAGTGCCAGCTTCCGATGGGCAGTTCGCCTTCCTCATCCCCAACGCGGCCTTTGCACCCCACGGCAGCACCATCATCCCGCTCTACACCAGTGGGGGTCTGAGCTCAGGCCCTCCCACAGCCAGCATCTCGTCAGGATCGGGTGCCCCATCGCTCCCGGCAGACTCGCTCTGGAGACCCTGGTGAGCCCTGGGGACCAAGCCTTGGCCCTGGACTCAGGGAGCAGGGCCGTCAGTGGCCGCCTGTGGCCACCCACTTGGATTCTGCTCCATGGCCACCTTGAAGGCAGCCTCGTCTCTGCCTGTCCATAGGATCTACCTTTCATGTTGGATTGTGCCTTCCCCGAGACTGGCCCTGTCCTCTCTCTGCGTGGGTGTGGGGGCAACGGGGGTCCGAGTGTACTTTCCCTCCTTGTCTTTCTGCCTTTTTTTATTTCTAAGCAATACCAAAGATTGATTTGTTCTTATAGAAAAAGCCTCTCCTTCCTTTTTTGGAAGCTTTGATAGAAATAAAGACTTTGACTATCACACAGGCTGGGGTGGGGGGCAGGGATGCTGCAGGGGGTACAGGCAGGGTCTGGACGGGGTGACTCATCTGCAGACCCCGGCCTCTGGCCTAAATGCTGACAGATCCGCACCAGGAGTACTAATGGTGCTGGGGTGGGGGGAGGGCAGGGCAGGGCTGGGTTGGGCTGCCGCCTCCGGCTTTTTCTCAGAGGAACCTCTGACTCCTGGCCAGACTCAGGAAAAGGGGGTCTGGGGTGCAATCTCTCTTAACTCAGCAGGACCCCAGGGATCGCTCCACATGACATCCTTGGCAAGCTTTGTCTGAGCCATTCCCACTGCCATGCAAGCCCATGGAGGTCTTTTCCAGATGCTCCGTAGGCTGACAAGAAGGACCATCAGCAGCCAATGGATTAAGAGCAGGAGGAGGAGGGTTCAGGGCAAGACATCTGGACCCCCTGGGAGAGACACCCTCCCCCCACACTTCCATGCCTGCCACCTTGGGGGAGCAACTTGGGGCTCCTGAGGAAGACCCTGACCAGCCGCTTCAACTAGGCAGCTCCTGATGGGCAGGGGGAGTCCAGGAGGACCCTTTCTCCTGATGATGAATGGAGCCTCCCTGATCAGACCCAAGCCTAGTTCACATGACTCTCTTGACTCATGCTTGCTCCCAGGATGTGTGAATCCAGCCTACTTGAGAAAAAGGTCAGCGGGAGAGATTCTTTGGGCAGCTGTTGCATGGCAAGGGCTTTTGGCACCGGAAAAAGAGGCTGGCCCCAAATCCTGTCACTGGAGGCCTAGGCAGGAACTTCTGAGGAGCCATTATTGACAGCTGACACAAGGAGGTTCCTTGGCTCACAAAGTGGGAAATGACTGAGCAGCTGAACAGTCACCACTGTGGGAAAGAACAGGGTGGGGTGTCACCAAGAGGAAGAGAATGCCAAGGTGGGGCTCCTTGTAAGTTTCTTGGGAGGGAGGCCTTTGGCAAGAAACAGCAGAGTTCAAGCTCAGCTGGAAGGTGGGATGGGGGCCCAGCCAGCTCTCCCTTGGCCTGGCACAGACTGACTTCTTGGGCTTCCCTGAGCACAAAAGTTGCCCCACATCAAGGCTAATTTTAGCAGAGATCAGTGTACACAGGTGCAGTCTGCTGAAGCCGGTGGGCAGGGAGCCAGGCTGGCTGCAGGAGGAAAATGCTGCCCGGTCAGAGGCCAGGCCAACCATTTCGGCTACCCGGCAGAGCCCTGATAGTCCCTCCCTCCCCTCCTGCCAGTACAAGGGCTGCTTTCTGCCCGAGGGGGGGGCGTGCTCTATAGCCCCGCCTGGCCTGTTTCCTGGCCCTGGGCCTCTCTGGAAGCGGGGAAATCCGGGCCCCGCTCTCCTTTGCCAGCGCGCTTCCTGCACGCCCGTCCTGGCTCGGCTGTGATGATTTAACACCCGCAGCATCTGGTTGTGATCAGCCCCCGCCTTTCCTCTGCCTGCTAACTCGGACAAGATGCGGCGGCGGAAGCGCGGGCGGCAGCCGGCACTCGCCGCTTGCTCGCTACCTCTCCCCGGGAGCCGCTCCGCCTTCCCTGCCCGGCTGGTCACGGCCCATTTGTAAACGAGATGGGCGAGCCCGACAAAGAGCCGGCTCCGGTTTCCGATCGCGGGGCTCGTCTCCGTCCCCCAAAATCGGCTCTTCAAATTCCCGCCCTCCCCGGGCCTGCGGAGCCGCCAGGTGCCTGCCGGCATTCAGGTGTTGGAAGAGGAATGCTGTGGAGGGGGCGAGCGGAAGGGGCTCTGGCCCTGTCTGCACAAGCCCATGCCTCCCGAGGGCATCCACTGGCGGGGGGCCCTCGAGGGACCCTTCCCGGCAGGGCTCGCCCACTTTCCTCCTCGCTCCTCTCCCCCACAAACCGCTGCATTCCGTCAATCACTGTCGGGGAGCGGAGGGGCGCGCAGGAGACCTCTCCCCCTTTACCCCGCGGGGATTCAGGATTGCTCCACCCGACGCTCCCCAACCCCGCCCTTCCTTCCCTCCCTCCCCCCTTTAGCGGTCGTGGGGCCAGGAGATGCTCGGGGCTCAGGAAGGCAGGTTGCCCGTCTCCTCCTCCTCCTCCGGGTGGGGCGCTGATTCCTTGTGTGGACAGCCCAACACGGGGAGGGATCCATCCATCCCGCTGCAAAAAAGAGACCCAATTCCATAATGGAACAATCTGTTCCCGCCCAAAGGGGGGCACATGAGGAAGGATCGTTCTCTCCCCTCCCCCAATCTGGGAACCTCCAGAAGAATCGGCCCCAATCCCCAGGCCCAAGCCCAGATCCGAGAGGGATCCAAGCTGGCACCCCGCAGCTGTTGCTCAGGCACAAGAGCCCTTGACTGGAAGAAGGGCAGCCAGAGTTGACCAAGGCAGTCAACACACCAACCCCTCTCTCCCGGTCTGTGGCACACGCGCACACACACATGCACGCCCAAGTGAGGGATGTGCCTCCAGGTGGGGCAGAGGAGGTCTTCAGAGGGCTCAGCCCAGCTTGGCTTCCCAGCTCTTGGAACTCCTGGTCACAGTGCCTCCCACCAGTGGCTCAATTCCCTCCAGGACCAGTCCCTCTGCTCTGGACTGCTGGCTGGACCTTTGCACACACACACACACACACACACACACACACACAAACACCCTGCAGCCGACCTCTTGGCAGGAAACAAGGACTCCTAGTGACCTCCGGAAGAGGTGAGGTCGTGAGAAAGGGGCTGCGGGCAGTCTGCCAAGCAAAGGGTGCCTCTCCGAGACACACACACACACACACACACCCAGAGGAAAGTTGAAGGAGAAGGGCCTGTTTCCTCCAGGCTGTGGAAAGAGGGAAGCAAGAGGAAGGGGGGCAGACAGGGGGGCTCAAGCGGAGTCAAGGAGACCATCTCAAATATTATATGGAAGTCCCACTGAGCTTCCCAACCTGCCTCTGCAAGGAAGAAAGTGGGGTCTTCCCTGGAGAAGCCCCCTCTGAGCTCCACCTCTGAGGACCTGAGTCAGCTGGTGGGTCCGTCCCTTCCATCCATCTGAACACAGGCGGTCCTCAATTTACAACGGTTCGTTTAGTGTCTGTTTGAAGTTACAACAGCACTGAAAAAGTGACATGACCATTTTTCAGACTAAACGGCCGTTGCAGCATCCCCGATCAAAATTTGTACGCTTGGCAACTGACTCATCTTTATGATGGTCACAGTGTCCCAGGGTCATGTGATCCGAATTTGTGACCGTTTGACAAGCAAAGTCAATAGGGAAGCCAAATTCACTTAACAAGTGTGTTGCTCCCTTAACAACTGCAGTGATTCACTTAACTCTGGCAAGAAAGGTCATAAAATGGGGCAAAACTCAAGTAACAACTGTCTTGCTTAGTAACAGAAAACTTGCCCTCAGTTGTGGTTGTAAGTCGAGGACCACCTATAATGCATTTCCTAAGGAAGGACTTTGCCAGGAAAGGTGAAAGGAAGTATGGCAACCCCCAAGTAGCAGCTTTCTTCTGGAATCTCAGCTGCCCCCCCCTTTGTTTCCATGGTGACATGTCCTCTCCCACTGCCCAGTTAAAGCACATTTAACAGGAAGGCCCCTCCCTTAATGCTCCTCTCTTGCTTGTTAGGACAAGAGCACCCACCCCCACTGCCCCCCAGCTCAGGACAAAGCTGGCACCTTCCCCAGGGCCTGCCCCGGGAGTCCACTTTGCCCTTGGCAGCCCAGCAGGGCCTGGCAGGGCAATCCTCCTTTCGCACCTTCAATCAGCCAGCAGGGTTATCTGGCTGGCAATCTGCCAGAAAACCCCCCCTCTTCCCCAGGGACCTATTGGCAGGATGTTTACAGAAGGAGGCTCAGGTTATCTGGAGAGGAGGGGGAGAGGGGGAGGGGGAGGGGCATTGCAGTTTCTACACAATGTATGGAGGAGGGGGCAGGAGCAGAGCCAAGAGAGAGGAGTCTGGTGTGACCCAAAGTTCTCCCACTTGCAAAACTCACCCTGCACCCAAAACTGATTCAGGAAACACAAACACAAAACCTGGGCTCACATTCCCACTCAAACACACACCGCTTGCTGTGATCTCCAAAGACAGGAGAAGCAGCAGTCTGGAACTAAAGGAGAAATTTCCTGGCAGCAAGAACAAATAACCAGTGGAACGGAAATTGCCTCCAGGAGTTGTGGGCGCTCCATCACTGGAGGTCTTTAAGAAAAGCCTGAACGGCAATTTGTCTGAAGTGGTATATAGGGTTTCCTGCTTGAGCAGGGGGTTGGACTAGAAGACCTCCACAGTCCCTTCCAACTCTCTTATTCTGCTATCAGAGAGGACAACAGCACACCTTATGGGATGGATCTGATCAGGCAGCTGCTTGGGATTAGCACAATGTAGGCTCATTCTTGTAACCCTTCCCTTATCTTCCTCTTGTCTTTCTTTTCTTGTCTTTTTTTTTTTGCATCTTAGCACATTGTGTGAGCCAGCCTGTGTGCTGAACGTACATTGTGTTAACTCAGATAATGAGGAATGACGCAGAACTGCAAAGGAGCCAAAATGCACAAGAGACTGCCATCACACACAAACACACACAAGCACACGCTTAGTATATGATGCTCAATTGGGTCTCCAGAGAGATCCAAGAAGAACTGTAAGTATGGAAGATGATGGGAGGGGGCTAAACTCACTGTGGGGAGGGGGCTGCACTGGGTTCAAGGCACGTTTTCTCAGCCTTTGATCCCAGGAGGGACTCGGCCCAGCTCTGGAATCCTGAAAGCAGAAAGCAGCAGTGCTGGGCGGCTCAGAAGGAGAGGTGGGGGGGCTGCCTCCCAAGAGCTGCTGAAGCCCACCAGCACATGAGGCTGGGGGGGGCGCTCAGGAGGCTGCAGCTTGTTTAGTGTATTTGCACAGGGTTGTTAGGTGGAGTTTATTACGGACCCATGCATGACAACAGATTAAAACAGCCTGTGGGGAAAGGGAGGGGAGGGGCAAGAGGACCCCCCCCCCAAGTTGTACAATTCACTGAGGGGGGGGCTGCTGTGGGTTTGTTTAGTACAATCATTTAGGAACTTTGATTCTGGCCATTTGCAAAGGATGGACTCCAGTTTGTGAACAACAGCCGCCACTCTGCTCCCTCCACAGTCTCAGCTGGTACATAATTAAGGCAACACAACATGGACTTTGTAATACTAACAGGGACTTAGTAGTATTGTTGGACTTGATAAAGAGCATGGGCTTTTTGCATTTTGATTCATTTTCAAATGACATTAATAGTACCAATAAAGGAGAAGAGTTTGTCAAATCATTGCAGACTGGAATGTAGAAAGCAATAACCCAAAAGCATAGTTGGGCACAGCTGGGCAGAGGGACACCCGTCTACAGCCCAGGCACCCCAGCTCATCAACTTCGCCCATGAGAAGATCACAGCCTATTACAGATTGAGCAGGCAGTGGTCCAAAAACAGCATCCAGAACCAAGCCAATGAGGAGCCAGTAACCCTCGGGGCCTGAGGGTTAAACCTGGGGCCAAGCAGTGGTACAACTTGCAAACAGTGGGCCCCTGTCCTTAAACACAGGCCCACACCCCCCTCCCTTAGCAGCCCAGGAGGCCCCCGGTTGAGCGCCTGGCCCTGAGATGAGGCTGTTGGGGGAGGGGGGCTCTGCTTGGAGGGGGGTTGTCAATCCCGCCTGTGCACATTTGGGAAGGGGGCGGTTTCTGTTGGGGAGCAGCAGACCCCAAAACTCAACTCTCATAGGGGAGGCCTTGGTGCAGAGAGCGATTTTCCAAAGCCCCTGAAGGCCAGACAAGGAACAATGGATGGAAACTGAACAAGGAGAGATTCAACCTGGAAATAAGGAGGAATTTTCTGACGGTGAGAACAATCAATCCATGGAACAGAAGTTGCCTTCAGAAGTTGTGGGAGCTTCACCACTGGAAGCTTTCAAGAAGAGACTGGACAGCCATCTGTCAGAAATGGTGTAGGGTCTCCTGCTTGGGGGGGGGGTTGGACTAGATGATCTACAAGGTTCCTTTCAACTCTGTTATTCCATTCTAAGGATTGGGGTCTGCTTGGCACAGAGTCCCCTTCCTCCTCCCCTGTTCATAATGGGAAAGCAGGAAATGGGGCCTCAATCTTAATGGGGCCTCAATCTTCTCTTTGCCAGTTGTGAGGCTGATAATGGCAGAGAAGACTCGTCCTGCCCTTCTGAGCTGCCACTTGCCAGATCCGTTTTCTGCACGGCTCCTGCTGGGTGTCCTTCTCCCAGGCACTCAAGGAGGGTTCCTGGCTCTCGGCCAGAGAGCCACCCCCAACCACCCTCAGACAGGAAAGCCAAGGACAGGAGAGGAGTTTCACGTGCTACCTAAGCATACAAATGAACATTGTTTGGGGTTTTAGCACATTGTGTGAAAGAGCTGAGATGGCACTTTCAGATGCCAAGACACCCTGCTGTGGAAGTCACACGCTCACTTTTACAGGAGTGCTTGCAGGTTTTAAAGGCGTGAATGTGGAGCTTTCACATGACAAAGGGGACCGAGACGATGACTGAATTACGGAAGAGGGAATTATGGAAGAGGCAGACTTCTATGACCCAGCTGGTTACTGACCGGTTCTTTGGGTTTTCAAGAACTCTCAAGCCAGAAATGAGCCAACCAGGTTTAATACTAACTGGGCTTCTTCAACTCATATGATTCGGCACATTGTGAGGATTCAGCCAGTGAAGTTGCAGAGGGACAGGCCCATATTCTAAATTCCTTATTATAAGGAATATCCCTCTTAAGGGCATGTCATCTTCGGAACTTGAGCTCTTTTCCTCGGGGGGGGGGTATTGTGTTTTGTTCCAGGACCCCTGGTGGTGGGAGAACAGGAGGTAGCCCCCAGGGCTGACCCCTGACCAAAGAGCCTGCTGCTCTTAATCCTCTTCCTGACTGCATTCACACAAACCTCTTGACCTGGAGCTGATTTAATTCACTTTCTGGGTTCGCATAATGCAGATCAAGTGACCCAACAGGCCGGGTTCAACAGAAGGCTAAGCCACAGAAAACCTGTTCTAAGAATTAACCAAGTTGAGCAGGGTGTAGGAACATCTTTGCCAGCTCTGCATGGCCAGGCCGAGTGCCGGGTGAGCGCAGCTGATGGGCCTCCAGAAACCAAAGAGCCACAGAGCCTGGGACACCTTGAGCCTCGGACTCTCTTCCCCAGTGGCAGCAGGTGGCACCTAATTTAGTGGCATCCGGGTGGCACCATGTTGTTCCTGGGATCGGAGGCCTTTCTTCGGCTGGAGAAGGGGGCACACAGAAGTGGCTGCGGGAGGGGGTGCATCACTTATTCATGGTGGATCAAATGGCCCCCGGAGGCCCTTCTTGACACGGCCCATCTTTGCATTGTCTCCGGCCTCTCTCTTCACATCCTCAGCGCACAAGCCTCGGCCTCCATTGTGCCAGATCAGCAGGTATCCCGGGCAGGCAAAATCCTTTCCCATCCAGCGCCCGGCTCCCTTTGTGCAACTGTTTGCGATACGCTTTCTCTCTGGCTGCTCGCAAAGGTCACTCCCTGCCAGCACACCGTACCTGGGCCTTTGTGGCAGAGGGCCGAGGGCCGGCCGGAGTGACCTTTATTTCCAGATTAGCAGTGTGTGCTTTTTGTAGCAAGAGCCCTTTAATGGTGGAGACTCAGAAGATGAGATGGACAATGCCTTTATTAGCCGCGGAGGAGAGGGCCAGGCTCTATGGGGTGAGGGGGGGCCTTCTCCATTCAGAGCAAATAATGCAAGGGGCCTCCTTTGGAGATCTAGCTGCGAGGAGCACAGATTCATTTCCAGGGGATCAGCGAAGCTCTTGGGCTACTCGGCCTCCCAAATCCTCATGCCTCTGTAGAACCAAAGAAGATTGTGCTGGTATTTTCTGGACAGGCCAGACCTTCCTTCCCTCCCTCTTTCCTTCTTTCCTCTCTCCTTTCAGAAGGGATGCAAAGACACTGGCAAAATGCTACCTCCGGATAAGCCTGGCCTTGAGGTTGAGGCCAACCAGTGTTTCCTTCTTAGGTTATGCTGGCCATGGCCAAGGGCTCTGGGGGAGGCTGAGGAGAGGGACCACAGCCTGGTCACTCAGGTGCTTAGAGGAGGAGGAAGCAAAGCCCCAGGAACTGGCCTTGGTCCTGCGTTTCAGGTTTCCTGGCTGTTTAGCTTAGAGACTTACCCATCAGAGGGTTTCTTTCTGGTCCAGCTTCTGAAGGAGTGTGGAGCTGAGACCTTCAAGAGACACCCATTTGCTGGGCAGTTCACACAATGACCCAACCCAGGCTAACAAAAGAGCATGGCTCTGTTCACACAGCTTTCGCCTTGCAGAAACCACTCCCTGACTTAACTGGCACTTCACAGCATTGGCTCTGCCAAGGACTGATGCCCACATCCCACCAGCCCCTTTTGAGCCTAGACTGGCATTCTGTGTGAACTAACCCCAATCCCTCCCCCACACAACCATGAATTCCCTCTTGTGCGGGAGGAGACAGGATGAGGCATCTTCTTCTTCTGTGCAGTTTGCTTGGGACTTTAGGGCAGAAAATTATGAAGAAAGCAGGCAGTCAATGTCCTTAAGAAGGGACCAACAACCCTGAACAAACCCGGTCAAAGGCCCAACTGCCCAAATCTGCCCCCCCCCCGGGCTGGCCAGAGGCCTTCAGGGAAGCCTAAGGACTCCTCTGCCTGGGGAAATAGCAGAAAACGCAGCCCTCATTCAGTGTCTTGGAAATCAGGAGGGGGGCTCCTCTCTCTTTGCAAAGGACCATCCAGGGGGAAGCAGAGGGCAATGGAGGCTCTTCCGACGGTGCGTTCTGCGCCCACTTCGCCTCCTCCCCGCGCCTGGCCGGCCGGCCGGCCAGCCTGCCCCAAGTCATGCTAGGCCGTCCCTGGCCGCCTGGCCCCGATAGGCACGCCTGCCCAACGTGGGGCAGCCCAACGCGGAGGCGGCAGGTCCCTTTCAGGGCGCCAGGTAGGAGAGCGGCCACGTCCCGGGGCTCGGAATTGGTCAGCCCAGTTTGGCCTTGACAAGCGCCGCCCAGCATAACTTCATTAGGGCCACGGCCGTGCTGAAGGGCCTTGGGGAGCAGCAATTAGCGAGTAACAGGGAAGCCCCCCCATCCCTCCCTCCGGAGAAGGCGCCTGCGCAGGTGCGCCTCGTACTGGGGAGGGTCCGCCTGGCTTCCCCTGGCCACGCGGACCCTCGCCTGGCCTGCGCGCTCACAGGGCGATCCGGCCCGGCCCGGCTACTCTGGGTCCCAAAGTGGGGGTGCTGCCGCCTTGCCTGGAGGGGCCTGCTGGGTACACCGCGAGGCCTCCTTCCTCTCAACTTCGGCGTTGTATTTTCTTTCTAGAGCGACCCTCAAAAGAAAAGACCTTGAGGAAAGTGGGGTGCAGCTTCCCCTCCTTTCACGAAGATGCCCTCCCTCTTGGCAACTGCTGGGACCCCCGAAGGGAGCTGAACTGCCAGAAGGGGGGCCTTGTGGAAGCAGACTCTCGCCCTGTGACCACCATCTGACAAACCCTCTGCAGTGCCAAAGCCTTGCCTAGGTCAGCTGGAAAAGGTGGAGCTTCCCTATGTTGCACAACAACCCCCACCCCCGTGCGCGCAAGGATGCCAGAGCATCCCCTCTCCCCTCCCTCGGGTGAGGCATTTTCGAAGGTTCAAAGGGACAGCAGATGGAAGGGCCCACTGCAGCTGCTTCCCTCTCCACCATTGCTCCCTTCCAGCGGATGCAGCTAATGTCCGGGGGGGGGGGTGTTAGCTTTTAATTGTTCCCTGGAAGCACTGGGGCTTGTGGGGGTGGGGGTGGCTCATTCCAGGAAAGGCTCCTGGGGAAGAATTCTCAGGGATTCCCAAAGCCCAGGCCAGAGGAATGCTCTTTGGACACGGACCAGGTTGCTGGTATCACTGCCTGGATTGTTGGGGGAGGGGGACTCCCCCCCCAGGACAGCCAGCCATCCACATGCTGGAACCCCAATTCACCTTGAGGACATATGGGATGGGGCAAGGAGAGGGGTGGTTCTCCCCACCCCCAAATTCAGCCCCTCTCCCAAGAGACGGTGCCTGCTCTCCTGCTTCACAGGGAGGCCAAGAGCTGGGAGGCTTTTGTCCGTCTGTGATGCTGTCTCCTTCCTTTGCTCAAAACTGGCAACTCTGAGATTTGCAAAGGGGGGGTTGGAATGCTCTGAAATTCTCTTGGTGTTATTTTGTCATTCTTCTGAGTCTGGATGTCAAAATAGTGTCAGTTGATTAATTGACTACCCCAGACTATCACTCCCCTCCTCCGACGGTGGAAGAGTCCAGGTGTCCCAGCTGTGACAGGTCAATGGCTGGATGGCCACTGCTGGCACTTTGGGAGCCGGAGAGGAACGCGTGGCCATCTCCACCAGAAAAGAAAACCCATCCATGTGCAATGTCTGCAGTGGTTCTGGAATGTTCTGTGCCAGATTCTTTTGGGATCTCCTTAATTTACACCTTAATTTTCCATTTTATCATGATGAGAAACTGTTGCTAATCAAAGCCAGGACTGGCAGAGGAGAGGAAAATGCTCAGAATGTTGCACCAGCCCCTGGAGAAAGGCTCAGGTGTTTTATCGGTGGACCCACCTAAGTCGGGGATGCTGCTACCTGGATGCCTGCATTGGCCAAGGTTCGGATTTGATGGCCGAACTCAGTTCGGGATTCTGGGAATCGGCAAACAGCCGCTGTGCACTTTCGCTTTGTCTGGAGGGCTGAGAAAAATGAGGAAGTGGGATAGAAACAATGATGAGCGATGCAAACCGTCTTCATGTTTTCGTAAGCAACCCAGGGCATTTGACAAGGCTGATCTGCATGACAGGCTGATTAGCAAAGCAGTTAACCGTGGGCTGAGTTGCAAGACAATTAAGCTGGCTCAAATGCCATGCAGGTAGTCCTTGGGTTATGACGGTTCAGTGACAGTTCAAAGTTATGATGGTTTTGAATGAAGGGTACTTACAGCCACAGTCTCAAAGTCATCACAGCACCCCACAGTCATGTGACTGCGATTCAGGCGCTGCCAACCGGCTCAGGCCCCACAATCACGTGGTCACTCTTTGAGACCTTCCTGTTAGCTTCTGAGAACTTGGCATTCAGTTGGGCTTTTACCTGATCAGCAAAATGTTGACAGTACAGATAGTCCTTGACTTATGACCACAAGTGAGCCCAACATTTCTATTGCTAAGTGAGACATTTGTTAATTGAGTTTTGCCCCGTTTTACAGCCTTTTTTGCCACAGTTGTTAAGCAAATGATTGCAGTTGTTAAATTAGTAACACGGTTGTTAAGTGAATCTGGCCTCCCTGTTGACTTTGCTTGTCAGAAGGTCACAAAAGGGAATCCCGGGACACTGCAACCATCATAGGTAGGAGTCACTTGCCAAGCGGCTGAATTTTGATCACAGGATGATGGAAATGCTATAACGGTGGTATGTGTGAAAAACATTAATGTCACTTCTTCAGTGACATTGTAACTTTAAACGGTCACTAAATGAACTGTTGTAAGTCGAGGACAACCTGTGCTAGCCTCCTGTACAGGTGGCCTCTCTTGCCAGGAACCGGCCTTTCCATCCTCAACGGAAAATAGCATTCTTTCCTGATAGCTATTAAAGCAGTACTAAATTATCCACAGTGCTCCCCGGGTGCAGCATTTACATCCAGGTCACTCAGCCTGATAAATCTTTCCTATTTGTGGCTCCTGTCTCTCCTTCTGCCCTGTTTGTTGATGCTGCAGAGCTTTGTTTTAACAACAAAAGCATTTTTTAAAAAGGAGAGTGTAAACCAGTAATTAAAGGTATCCACTTTAATTATTAAAGAATAAGAACAAAAATTTGAGGCAATTGATTCCCTAGGCCTAGAAGCATTCGTGTCACAGGTCGCCTCAACAGGACGATGCCTCGCCCAGAGGCATCTTGTAGGGACGATGGATGGCATAAAAATTAAATAATTAATTAATTAATTAATTAATTAATTAATTAATTAATTAGGAAGGAAGGAAGGAAGGAAGGAAGGAAGGAAGGAAGGAAGGAAGGTAGGTTGGTTTTGAGGAAGAGGAAAGGCTAAAACTGATGCTGCCAGATTCACTGTAGAAACAACTCCAGGATTTTTTTCCTACTTTTATCTTCCTTTCTGAATTTTCCCCATTCCCTTTTTGTCCGCCCTACAGATAGACAAACAAAAACCCCTGCTCATCCCTGCTCTTGCTGCGTTGGTGAGCCTCTCCCAGGAGGTCTGAATGCCACATCAGATCTCCAGGTGAAGCCCAGGGGGTGGGGGGTGGGGGGGAGGAATGGGCTGCCTCCATCCCTAACCCAACCCTCTATGCAAGGAACGCGTTCTTTTTTTTTTTTTTTTGTGAGCCCTCGCTGAGGCTGGTGGTGCGTGGAAGCCCTCTAGAGGCCTGGGCTGGGCACCCTCAAGGTCACAGTCCTGGTGAGCCCATTCCCACTGCCCTTCAACATGGGGCAGAAGCTCCATAAAGCCCCCGATGGCCTGGACAGGGAACGCTGGTGCTCTTATACAGAGAGAACATCACCCAACAAAGTTGCAGCCATCTTAGGCTTGAAGGCAAGAAGATCGAAAGAGCGGGGAACAAGAAATACAGGAGTTTTGGGCTTCTGCTGATAATAGCAGAACAGCCACCTTAGATTTCAAGGGAAGAAATTTTTAATGAACTTGGAGGCAATTATTAATAGGAGTCTGTGACAGGGACAAATAAAAAGAGGATTTGTGGAACTATGGACAAGTAAATATAATGAGAAAAATCTAGAGCAGATCTCAGGTTGATTTTGGGCACCTTAAAATAATATAATGATTAGCAGAAGTCAGTATGGATTTGTCAAAAATCTCAACCTTATCTAATGTTTGATCATGTAAGTTCTTCGGTGGATTGTGTGAATGCTGTAACATAGCTTGTTTCTAGTCGAGCATTTGACAAAGCACTACCCAATATTCTGATGACAAAGCTAGTTAAGGATGGACTAACAGCAGGGATTTCACCTCAAACTGGAGAGAGAGAGAGTTCAAGGCGACTTCTATTCAGTTCTGGGCACCATACCTGTCAAGTATTTGCAAGCCATTGGCACATGTATCATACAGACACTAGTGGAGGCAGAAAGTGCCCCCACCCCTATGTGGAGAGGAGGGGCTTACACTGAGTATAAAACCCCCTCTAACCTTTCCACCAAGCTCTCTTTTACGTTTGTTCTCCATGAGACATGATCTTTGATAGGGGTAGTCACACACGCTGTGTGCCCCCTATCCTAATGGATATCAAGACAGCCTTTGTATATAGTTAATATGTTTTGTTATATGAATAAATACATTTATTACATTTATTCATGCATCTGCCTTTGGACTCTTCTATGCTCCTGGGTGTTTCTACGATCCCAATTTCCACAATACCTTTAAAACAAGGGTGTCAAACTCGATTTCATTGAGGGTGCATCAGGGTTGTGTTTGACCTTGGGGGGCTGGGGTGGGGGTGGCCAGCTCGATGTCACTCGTGTGGTGGCCCAAGCACTCTGCCAGTGAAAATGGGCTCCCGAGCTCCGTTTTCAGCTGCCACAGCCTGCTGCAACCCTCTGCCAGCGAAAATGGAGCTCAATGAGGCAGCCCTTCAAGCTCCGTTTTCCCTGGCAGAAGCACCACGGGCTGGTCCTTTGCTGTTTCCAGGGTAGCCCTGTGGGGCAGATCTAAGCACCCCGTGGGCCGGAAGTGGCCCACGGGGTTGAGTTTGACACCCCTGTTTTAAAAGATTCAAAGAAGCGAGAAGAGGTTCAGGTGAAAATGAATCAATACAGGGTGGAGACACAGTTCTGCCTCGCATGTTCTAGACTAGCTCCTCCTCAAGGTAAGCCTTGAGCCTTTACCAGCCACGTTTCTCTGTGCTGTGGCTGCCTGCAAAGAAAACTATGCTCTACTGACCCATTGGAGGTCCATCTGACCTAAGCATCTTCCAATGTTCCTGTGGCTTAAAAAGAACATTTGGTCCTAGTTGCTGTAGGCCAGCTGCAGGATCCTCACAGTGGCCAGTCTAGCTGAAGGGATGTCCTATCTTCACCAGAAATCCAGCAGCTTCCTCTATCTGTAGACCTCTCTCTTCCTCTCTACCTTTGGTAATCATTGGTCCTGCACCTCCATCCTAGACTTGAAGGCAGCTCACAACATGCTCAACAAACAACAAATACAATCATCTAAACTACCCTTTCAGTGGCACCGGTTGCTGTTCACTGGCAGTGGAGTTGCTTCATTTTGTAACTTCCAGGCAGTCTTAAAAGGGCAGCTGCCTGTGGAGTACAGATTGCAGCACTTCACCTGTGAGAAGGGAAGGACATTACCTGAGCAAAGCCTTTCCTGGCTGTAGTCTTTATATATTTGAATTTGTATACCGCCCTTCTCCCTGAGGACTCAGGGCGGTGAACAGCCAAGTAAAAACATCAAGTACAAATATTAAAATACAATTAAGAAGATATATATAAATTTGGCCCCATTAATTAAAAATGATAAAACAATTAAAAACACTTTAAAAAATTAGGCCAGCCCGGCTTGCTGGAAAAAGAAGGTTTTAAGGGCACAGCGGAAGGCACTGAGGTCTTGGATTCTCCTTATCTCTGGGGGCAGCTGATTCTAGAGGGTAGGTGCCCCCACAGAGAAGGCCCTCCCCCTGGGGGTCACCAGTCTACATTTATGGTACTGACGCAGCAGAAGAAACCCCACATTATGACCTGGTCCTTTAGAGGAACTGAAACCTCATCTACATCATTCATGGATGGATGGATGGATGGATGGATGGATGGATGGATGGATGGATGGACGGACAGATGGGACAAACCAAGCCAGAGGGCTTCCATACACAGAGCAACTCAGTCTTGTTGGGATTCCATCTGAATTTTGTCCAATGCAGTTTCCCCACTGCGTCTGGACATCAGGACAGGAATCCCAGCTTGGCTCATGGCAGAGAGATACAATCAGGTGTCATGGGCACCTGATCTGACAGGTGACCTGTCCCAGAAGTTTCATGCAGGTGTTGAAAGCACAGGGGAAATGGATGAACCCACCCTGATGAGACTCAACCTGCCCTACCCACACACACACAACTGGATCCACCCACTCAGAAAGAGCAGAGCTGCCACCAAAGAGTTCCTAACACCCAACCTCCCACGCAGCCCAGAAAGGGAACCTGGTGAGGGGTACCAGGTGCCACTGTGATGCTCAGCAGAATCCCCATCTTCCCATCCAAGCCCTATGGCAGTCACCCATAAGTGCTCCATCACTGGAGGTTTCCAAGAAGAGATTGGACACCCGTTTGTCAGAAATGGTACCGGGTCTCCTACTTGAGTAGGGGGCTGGGTGTTGTGGTCTGCCACCAGCATGTGGAGCTGGCAGCAGAGTTGGACAGTGAGGAGGCTGGGGAGGAACATGGGCCAGTCCTGGAGTCTGGGGAAGGCTTGGATGAGGGCTCTGCATCGGAGGCAGAAAAGGGCCATCTGGGAGGTACGTGCTGCCTCCGGAGCCTCCAGAGTCGGACCTCAGCGAGGCAGAGGAACGGGGAGCCTGTTCCCAGTGTGCGCATGTGCACAGCTGCCAGAAGGCAAGAACAGTTAAAATAAAAGGGACGACTCGGGAGTAGGGCTTGGAGATGATTGGACACTCCCATAAGACTTAAAAGAGGAGCAAAGGCACATGGACCTTTGCAGGAAGCAACATTGTTAATTCTGTGCAGTTTAAAGTCTGAAGCTCTGTTTGATTCTGGACTCCATGTGGCTTTGCCAATTAGGTCTTTGGCAGTGTGTCAAGGGAGATAAAGGTGGGTGATTATCAGCCTTATCCAAAAGGACTCTTTACAACTATTTGGGACTCATCTGTGAATGAACAGAATTCACAGCTGTTAAAATAAAACAGGTTTTTGGGACTACTGGTGTGTTTTACTGACTCAGGAAACCAAGGTCAGAATACTGGGCTAGAAGACTGTCAGAATATTCATGAACTGGAATGGAGACATGGTAACAAGGTCAACCATGGTAACAAGGTCAACTGGGTCAGCCAATGGGGACTTTTTGGAAACTTTAACAGTATTTGCAGGAGGCAGCAGGGAGCCTGGGCGTGGCTTAGCAAACAAGTCTGGTCTAGGCTGGTCTGCTGAACTGAAACTGAAACTCCTCTCTGCGTGTATTTTGCTTGTAACTACTACCACGTTGGAGAATCTGCCATTGGTATAAAGAGAAACGAATGAATCCTGCTGAATCAGTTACTTGTGTGTGCTTTCTGGATTTGATTTCTGCAACAAACTCTTGACAAAGACCTCCAAGGTCCCTTCCAAATCTGTTATTCTGTTATTTAGCTTTCCACCCCATGCACAGGCCTGGACCCAGATTGAAAGGGATCTAGGTGACCTGCCTCACCCAAAGACCTCTGTAGTTGCTGCCCCACCATCCTTTCTGCCCCAAACAGAAGGGCGGGGATGAGATAGAAGCTGTCCAGAGTGGCTGGCTTGAGAGACTCCCTGAGAAGGGGGGACATCACCCCCCCCTCTGTTTCCAACCGCGCTTGCTTGAATCCATCTCTGAAAGAAACCAGGAGAGGCATAGGGGGGGCCTCTATTTCCTTTGAATCCGCAGGACCGAGTGTGCTCTATCTACAGATTCCAAGGGATCTCATCCTGTCCTCTCGCTGGGCTCTGTGGCAATTTTGTCCCCCAACTGCTTAGTCAAATGATTACAGTAGAAGAAAAGGCAGGTCTTCCAACTGTCCCGTCTCCCCCAAGCAGCCTCCCCACAGTCCCCAGGATTTGGGGGCCAACTCCTGCTGGACCTTCTTTCCTAAAGACACCCCTTGCCCAAGTATGGAAATGGGGGGGATGGCTCAGCATCAAGGTCGTCTTGGAAGAAACCATTGACCCAGACTGACCCCTGACCCCTCAGCTGATCATCAGAACTTTTTAAAAATATTTTTTTACTACTGGTTCGGCGAACCAGTAGCATTTCTTACTACCGGTTTGGGCGAACCGGCCCGAACCGGTAGCATTTCACCCCTGGGTAGTGGGATTGGGTGGCCCTTTGGCTGCTCCTTTCTGCCCACCCAAATCCCCTCCACTTCTCAGTCCTTCAACGTCTGTGTGTGTATGGGGGGGGGCATTGGCAGCCCTTGCCCAATGGCACAGGAGAAAGCTGGGGCCCAATCTGGGTCTTTCAGCTGAACACATCATTGTTGCTCTGCCTTTTGGAATGAATCCAGCCAGCTGTTGCTCTGACATCCAGATGTTGGCCTTTCCCTCCAAAGGGTCTTCTCCCTCCTTTACCCCTTGGTTATCATGCAGGAGGGTTTGTCTCCTCCCCTGGAGGAGTCATCATGGGGGCTGTGTCGCCAGCAGCTCTTTCTCCTGCTCTGCATTGTGGCGAAGCAGTGGGTAGCGATGGCCGGCAAGGTCAGGGTTTCCTCCCTCCCTTTGTGCTGGCTCTCACTCAGGCGGCCTATTTGTCCAACAATGGAAAGGTCAGTGGCAGCTCAGGCCCCCCCCCCACCATACCTGGGCCTTTGTGCCTGGAACTGGATTCTCCTACAGCCACAATTGGCTGTAAAGGGGTCGCTGGGCCACAAAAGAGAAGGGAGGGTGACAACCTCTGCATGGAAACAGGGAAGGAAGACCTGCTTTCCTGTGGGAAAGGGGGGAGGGGTCCTCTGCTCAGTTCCCAGGATGTCCAGCTGGGTGGGATCGTGGACCAGTTCAGGCCCTTCTCCCGGCCGAGGCAGGCCTGCACAGCAGCCTTTTTGGAGACAGACTGTCTCCCACCTGTTTTTTCTGGAGATTCTGTCTGGGAGAGCCTCGTCAAAGGGGTTTCCTCTGGCGGTGTCCCAAAGGTGTTTTCCAAAAGGCAACTGGACTTTCTTGTGTTTTTTTCCCCCTTGAAGACTTTTCACTTCTCATCCAAGAAGCTTCTTCAGTTCTAGCTGAATGGTAGAGAATGGTTATATTCCTTAGCAGTCCTCTGGTCATTAGTACTCCCTCTGAGAGTCATTGATGCCATTTGGGGGTTTATCTGTATTCTCATGGTCGCCTGAATCAGAGTGCAAGAGAGCCATTGACTTTTAATACAGGTGGCCTCTCTGACCCCTCTTTCAAGCCCCAACACTCAGCCAGAACTGAAGAAGTTTTTTGGAAGAAAAGCAAATATTTTCAAGGAAAAAAGTAAGAAAGTCCAGTTGCCTTTTGAAAAGCACCCTTGGGACAACCAGGACCTGCAGGATTGAGAATCCCCAGAGACATGTTGGTGTGGCCCAGCACCGTGTTTTGCTGGGTAGGTCAGGATGTGGCCTGGCCTTTCCATCCCTGGATTCCAGACTGGACCTTCCGGAGCAGGGCTCTGTGTGCAGCCCCAAAACCCTTTTTGGAGCCACGTTCCCTGGCAGAAATCTACAATCAAAGCCTCATGCTTTATGGACTAAGCTTGACCAGGTGACGCTGGGAGATGCTGGGAGCATGTGCAGCAGCGAAAGTGCCCGTGAAGTAGGCTGCAAGAACTGGGGTGCACTGAGAGGCAGAACCTCCTCTGGATTTAAGGCACCCCCAGTGAGGTCCATGGGCCACATCCTGCCCATGCTGAAGTGATGAACAAATGGCCTGTCTCAGATTTCTGTTGGCCAAGATGGATCTCCTCTTGAAATTTCTCACCACCTCACTTTTGGCTAACCTGAAGACTCTTGGGTCCTCCTATATCTAACAATTTGTTCCTTTCTAAATGTTATTGAGTATGAGAATGCTTCAATAGTTGATAACCGGACTGGAATTTTTAAATAATGTCTTTTAATCTTCTCCCAGTTTAAAAACAAGACCTCTCGTACAAAATTGTTAGATATAATGAATTATTGAATTAAAAGGGTGAACTTAAATCTATGCAAGAATTAGAAGAACAAGGTATAAAGATGAATTGGTTTTCCTATTTGCAAATACAATCTAGATACGATAAAGATTTTAAGACAGAAGGATTTTATAATAATTTGACTAACTTAGATAAAACTTTAACAGGTACTGATGAAAACGTAATTAAAAAATTATATGGATATTTATTAGAGATTAAGTTGGAAGAAGAACAAGTTAAAGAAATAATGATTGATTGGGGGAAAAATTTTGGACATGGAATTGACTCAGAGAAATGGCAAAAATTGTGGTCGCAAAATTATAAAATGACAATGTCAATTGCATATAAAGAAAATTTGTGTAAGATATTTTACAGGTGGCATCTACCCCTGACGAGAATAGCCAGAATGTTCAAGAACAAATCTGAAAAATGTTGGAAATGTCATCAGATACCGGGTTCATATTACCATATGTGGTGGACATGTGCAGAAGCCAAAAGATACTGGACTAAAATCCACACATGGTTGGAAAAAATGATAAAAAACCACATAGATTTTAAACCAGAGATTTTTTTATTGGGGATTGTACCTGAAATATATAATAGAGAAGTGAGATATCTGATTGTGAATGTATTAACAGCGGCTAGAATTGTGTTTGCTAAAAATTGGAAAAAGGAGAAAATACCAACGCAGGATGAAGTTCTTAAGAAAATAATGGAATCTGCTGAAATGAGCAAATTGACATTTGAAATTAGAGAACAAGAAGATAAACATGCATCCTCCTTTTGGCCCCCATCTCACATCTTCAGGTTTCACATCTTCAGGTTTCACTTCAAGGAGGAAGCTCCACCTCCAGCCTGGGAAGGGGGGAATGTCTCTTTCCTAGGAGACAGAACAACCTTCAACTACAGCAGGGGTGCCCAGCCTTGGCAACCTTAAGGCTTGTGGACTTCAACTCCCAGAATCCCATGTTTTGGTTGGGGAATTCTGGGAGTTGAATCCACAAGTCTTAAAGTTGCCAAGGTTGGAGACCCCCTTGGCTCTAAAGGCACTTTTGCTCGGTTCTCCTGACCTGTTTGTTCCTTAATAGCAACCAGAGGTCGGGGGGGGGGAGGACTTGAGTCTTTCACCCTGCACAGGATGGGAATCCATTAAAGGCACCCGTGACAGAAGAAAAGTTCGGGCAGGTCCCCATTCAGATCCTTCATTGATTGATTAATTGCATGTCCATCTTAGCTTTCCTCCAAGGAAAACTTCTGAATCCTCCTCCTCCCCATCTCGGCCAATGTTATTCTTGCAGCTGGAGGGGAGGAGAGGAGAGACTTAGAAGAGGAGCTTGACCAGAGTCATCCCAGGGCTTCAGAGCTCCAGGGGAGGGAGCTAAACACTGGTTTCCCCACCATCAACCAATCAAGTCATGCAGCTCATTGCGCTCCCCCCCCCCCCGTGTCACCATTTATCTGGTCCACAAGTCAGAAGGGAGGAGATGACCAAAGTCCCTCTGATCTCAGCAGGTTTTCCTTCTGTCAGAAAGGAGGGAGGGGGAGGGAGCCTCCTCTTTAGCTGCTGCTTTAGCGGCTTTTTTTCCTCTCCTCCTGGAGAATGAAAAAGCCTTCCCGTTTTATTATTTTGGAGACTCCTTTCAGTACAACCCTCTCATTAAAAGATCCAGGCATTCTTGTCCAAAACTCACTCCCAGATTATATTCCAGGGGGAAAGAAGGGGAGGAGAGTTCTTCTCCTGGCAACCTGGCTTGAGCCCAGGAGGTGTTGCCTGGAGGAAGGGCCTCCCCATGGCAGGGGGGCTTTTAGTCAGGGCCATCTCAGCCAGGGGCCTCCCCGTTTAGGGAGGAATTCCAAGACAAGCAGCCAAGAGACAACCCAAGCCCACCTCCCGGAGTCATCTCTTGGTGGGTCTTCTTGCCTCTGCAGCCTCTTCTCCAAGGCCCGGAGGCTCTGGGCTTCTCCTTGCCCTGCGGGAGGACAGGGAGGTCAAGCAAAGGCAGAGCCCCAGGAGAAGAGGGGCTGGGGGCAGGACCCTGGACAGCTCCAAGGAGGCCTCCTGGATGGAGCTTCTTCTCTGGGTCCATACGCAACACAAAAGTAGAACTGTGTCAGTCGGGCTTTCTTGAACTACTAGAGAGTGGCCAGATCTGCACATCAGGCTAAGCCAGATGTTCGTGAGGCACGGCACACCAAGCCTAGGGTGAACCATTTCCCTGGCTGAGGGGGGCATCCCTGATCTCCGCTGGAGAACCTTCACAGAAGAGCCAGCAAACTCTGGGGACCATTCTGGGGAGGCAAGAAGGGGGAGTCTCCCAAACAGGGGAGTCCTGGCTCTCCCCCACAGGCCACGGAGTGTGTGACTGGGGGGTTGCAACTCGCCATTCAGGGGGACGTGGCAGGGTCTCTGCCTCTGCAGCCAGCCCAGAGATTTGCTGGAGCCGAGACGGAGCTCTTTCCTGGCAGGAGGGACTCCAGGGCTGCAGAGCAGCGGCAGGTACCTTTCAGCCCCCACGCCAGGGAGTCCCCCCATCCTGCTGCTTGGAATTTGTCTGGGCATTTTCCTCCAGAGACAAGCAGCCTTCCCTGCTGATCCAGACGCCTCTGATGGAATGACTCAATTACAGCTCTGTGCTCCCAGACCTTAACCTTTCCTATGGCGCTTGCAAATTGATGTCCCTGCATGCCCTTTGACCTCCTCCCCCTCCAGATGGCCCCCATACCCAGCCCTGCTCAGAGACTGGAGGCTCTGGACCGCTCTGCAGGGATCCGGCAAATTCCAAGCGCAAAAACATCGACAGGGTATGTTGCAATATTTTCAGGATCAGACTCAATAAAGATAATAGGAGTTAGAGCTTTAAATATATTTCTTTTTAATTATGATAGGCATTCTATATTCACTGAATATTCAAGGTAGAAGCGACGAGAATGGTGAGGGTGGCTCCTTATATATACAAGGGGTGGAGCTAGGAATGGGAGTGGTAAGTTATGAATACATTAAAGTCCAAAGAATAAGTTAACCTCTGATGTTCCATATATACATTATTTACACATTGGAGAATAAGGCATTTACATCTGACAAATCCCCCTCTAAATGCCGGTTCGTTACACAACACCAATTACATTCTGATTCAGGACAATATAATACATATAATTTAGAAGTTAAATATTTGTGTTGTTTAGAAGGTAAGGGTTTTGTTAATATGTCAGCTAATTGTTCAGAAGTATCGCAATGTATTGCTTTAATGAATCCGTCTTGAGACAGTTGTCTCACATGCTTAAACTTTATATCAATATGCCTGGACCTTTGTCCAATTGCATCGGATCTGGATATTTCAATGGCCGCTTTATTGTCTTCATGCATAATAAATGGTAAAGTGGGTTTCTTCCAAACATCAGTGATCAGATCATTGAACCATACAAGGTTATTTGCAGCCTTGGACAAACAAACATATTCCGCTTCTGTAGTAGAAGTGGCTACTAGTTCTTGTTTACCAGTATACCAGTAAACTGGACAATCATTCAATAGAAAAACATAACCAGAAGTACTCTTTCTGCATGATGTATCACCAGCCCAATCTGCATCAGCATAACAAGTAATTTTTGGTTCTCTGTCATTATTGGGTTCCAGCATTAAACAAAAATCTAATGTACCCTTCAGATATCTTAGAATTCTTTTGACAGCTTCCCAATGATACAAGGTTGGTTTACTAACATATCTTGACAATAGATTGAGAGGTAATGCAATATCTGGCCTAGTCCAATTAGATATATAAAGGAGTGAACCTATAACTGATCTGTAAAATGTGTTGTCTTTAAACTCAGGGGAAGATTCATCAGTGTTTCTAAGAAAATCAGTTTGCATAGGGGTGTCACAGGTTTTGGCATTATTTAAGTTACATTTGTTTAGGAGTTCGATGATTTTATCTTTCTGTGTAAGTTTGAATCCCCTTTTAGTTTTGTTAATTTGCACACCAAGGTATTTATTCACTTTACCCAGAGATTTCAGTGAGAAGTGTTCATTTAACTTATTTACAAAGATTTCCCTGCTCTCTTTATGCTTTCCAATGTATAAAATATCGTCCACGTAAATTAATACAAATTCAATATGATCATTACTCTTTTTTACAAAGAAACAATTATCAGCAGTGGTGGCGTTGAAATCCATGGTCTTAAGTACTTTTACCAAGCAATCGTACCATCTTTTGCCGGATTGCTTTAATCCGTACTGACTCTTATTTAATAACCAAATTTCGTTCTTATTAGTGTATTGACTGTGTGGTGCTCTTACATATATTTCCTTATCTAATTTTGCATGTAAGTATGCGGTCTGTATGTCATATTGGAATACGTCCAGATTGAGTGCAGATGCTACTACAAGGGCTGTTTTGACACTCTCTGTTCTCACTGTGGGTGAATATGTATCAGTATAGTCTTCTGGATATTTTTGTGCATAGCCTTGTGCAACTAGTCTAGCCTTGTATAAGGTATTGCCTCCTTCTAAGTTCTTAATTTTATAAATCCACCTGGTACCTATAATTGTTTTATCCTTAGGTGCGATCGCAGGTGTGAATACATTTAATCCTTGTAAACTTTCCATCTCTTTTTCCATAGCTAGTTCCCATTTTTCTCTTTCTTCATGTGGAAGTTTCAATACTTCTTCATATGTATTAGGTGTTATTTGTTCTCCATTCATATGCATTATGTAATCTTTGTATTTATTTGGTATTTGGTTTCTATTGTTTCTAATAGTTCTTTCAGGCTTGCTATGGTTATCATGCAAATATCTAGCTTCCTTTTTTGTTAATGTGTCTGTCTTTATTTTATGCTGACTATTAGTCCAAGTTTTGGTTTTGTTCTTACTTTTGTTAATATTTTGATTTTCTGTTGCTCCTTCCTCGCAAGATATCGTATCTTTACATTTATTAGGAAATATTTCATTAAGGTGCAATTTTGACCAATTGGCCTGTTCATGGAACACAGCTGTTCTGGATACTATAAATTTGTTATTACTATCAATAAATCTGTACCCTTTGGTTCCAGTTTCGTATCCCATGAATCTTAATCTCCTGGATACGTTTTCTCCCTTTCTCCTCAATTGTTTAGGTATGTGTACGTCTGCAGTGACTCCAAATATGTGCATGTGTGATAATTTGGGTTTTCTATTGTACATCACCTCATATGGTGTCTTATTCACAATACTGGACCAGGTTCTATTTTGAGTGTAATTCGAATAATGTAATGCCTCTGACCAAAATTGTTTGCCTAAACCAGCATCCTCTAATGTGCACCTAATCATGGTTTGTAGTGTGGAATTTTTCCTCTCTGCAACTCCATTTTGAAATGCAGAAAAAGGATTGGACGTGAAATGTAACATTCCTCTATCCTTTAACCATTGGGAGAATTCTTTAGACATGAACTCACATCCCCTATCTGTCATAATTTGCTTTATTCTGATATTATGTTGTGTTTCTATACGTTTGTAGAATTCCTTAAATTTCTGAAATGTTTCATCCTTGTGCTTTAATGTGTAAACAAAACCATATCGGCTGTAGTCATCCACTATTGTTAGGAAGTAACGTTTTCTATAGGTAATTGAGGGACTTAATGGACCAACTAAGTCCATATGTACCAAATCAAAAATATTGTTAGTTGATCTGTTAGATTTTTTTGGTCTGGGACTGGTTTTTAGTTTGGTGGATTTACATACTGAGCATTCCAAATAATTTTCACAATTTTTTATTTTGACACCTTCTGCGTGTTCAGTCATTTTTTGTACTACAGGAAAGCTTGCATGTCCTAACTTCCTGTGTAAGATGTGAGCACACTCATCATGAATTGGTTTACCTATTTTTGGTTTCTTTTCCTTGTATGTATTTTTGTGATCATGAGTTATTCTACACTCATCATTGTCACTGTTACTGACATTTTCATCATCTGCTTCAATATAATCTTCCATATTTGAATCAATGTTATGTAAACATCTTTCTTTAGTTATCAGATAGGGTAGACCTCCTTTTATCATTACAGTACCTACATTTGTTTTGTTCTTTTCTATAGTTGCTTTCCCTTTTGAGAAAACTATATTGATATCAGATTCTCTGCTTAATTTTATGGCACTTAGTATGTTGTGAGGTATTTCTGGGATTAATAATACCCCCTCTATTTTCCCTAGACCAGGCAAGGTCACATTTCCTTTGCCTAGTACTTGAACCTTTTCTTGATTAGCTACCTTTATCACAAACTTATCTTCTATAAATGAAGATAATATACTTTTGTTGTTGGTGGTGTGATTTGTTGCACCAGAATCAATAAGCCAATTGTTATTCTCATCCTGCTGTGTTCTGGTGCTGTCTTGTTTATTTAGCCCATTCAGTGACCCAGATTTCCTCTCTTTTGAATTTTCTCTACCCCCTCTACCTTCTTTGTAATTTGGTGGACTTCTATATTTGTGTCTATCTGTGGAAGATTGTCTGTAATTATATTTGCTCCTATATTCTGGCCTATGTCTCTCTCTTGAGACTTTGGGACAGTCTCTTCTA
Organism: Pantherophis guttatus; assembly: GCF_059756535.1. Taxonomy (NCBI): domain Eukaryota; kingdom Metazoa; phylum Chordata; class Lepidosauria; order Squamata; family Colubridae; genus Pantherophis; species Pantherophis guttatus. The sequence continues at coordinate 399,589 of NC_142068.1, read as the reverse complement.
CTATGTTCCCTGGATCCACAATTGTAGCATCTAAAGGCCTCATTATGTTTATCTTGAAAGACTACTTTCCTAAAAGGTTTGTGGTCTGTTTGGTTACTGGATCGATTTTTTCTTGAATTGTCTTCTGCTATCAATTTGTTAGATAGACTTTCTATGGATAAATATCCCAAATTAATGGTATCTAAGTGTGACATAAAGCTATCCCATGATGGATCAAGTGAATTGATAATAACACTTTTCATTGTTTGATCTGAAATCACTTCCCCCCTCAATTGTAGCTCAGCTCTTATTTTGTTTAGATTTATCAAATGCTCACTTATAGAAACCCCTGGTTTTACTCTAGAGGAAAAGAAATCCTTAGACATTCTTGTGGTTGTAGCTACGCTATCGCTGTGAAATAGATTAAACATGCATTGAATTATTTCTGATACAGTTAGGTTTGGTTTGATGCTATGATACATTGCAGGAGACACGCTAGATATTATTATGAAAAATGCTCTATGATGTAAACAATCTATTTTTAAAGTCCAAGGTCTTCTTGGAGGGCTAGTTATAAAGAATAGTAAATTTTCTTTCATGAAAATAACCTGTAACTGTTGATACCACTCTTGTAAATTAATGCCATCAATTCTAAGTTTTGGGAAGTCACTGGGTAAGTTACCTACATTATTCTGTCCATTACTTACAACCTGGGGCAGTCCGTGATCTCTCAAGTGCAGGAAATTACAGAACGGCATTGGGATGCTTGCAATGAGTCTGCGCGGTTCTCTGGCCAGTTCAAGTCCTTCTGGGTCGTCTACGTAGTTTCGCACATGCGCGTTGCTCATTTCTTCTTTGGTGGCGTCGTGGAAGGTTCTCTCCCTTTCAGCTCTCTCGATCCGCTCCTCCTCAGATGAGTCGGTCTCTGGCTCGGTTTTTGGGGTTCTGGTGGTGGCGACGGTTCTTTTCTTCCTTTTGTGTGCGTTGGTATTCGATCTTGTCTGTGGTGTAGGGCGAAATCGGCATGGCTCTCTGGGCTCGGGCGTCGTCGCTTTCGAAGTCAGGATGGGAGCGTGCAGGTCTTGAGTCGCCGGTTTGATTTCTTGCTTCTTCGTAGATGTCTTGGTAATTTTCAGTCTTGGCCCAAAAGCAGCAAAAAGTGTTTTCATTGCTGATTTTACTTGAGATTTTGTTAAATCGTCTTCACTTTCTGATTTTGGATCATCTGAAGAGTTTGAGGCTTCTTTCTCACTTTCTTCGTCTGATAGTGTTTTTCGCGCCAGAAATTTTGAACTGAGCGTTTTGATTGGCTCTGCTCCATTCTCTTTTGAAGTTCGTTGAAACCAAGATGGCTGCCATTCAAAATTTCGCGCGGGATCACATCTTTTCTTTTTAACAACTATTTTCTCAGTAGTCATCTCACTTACGGTTTTTCGATCTTTGGGTTTTTCTTTAATGACGTTTTTCTCTCTCGCTGCTCCGCTGTTCTTCAGCATCTCCTGGAGGTCCGCGATGAGACTTTCATCATTCTTTTGGCTTTTTAGTATCTTTAATATCTCTGACCTGAGTTCGTTATTTTCTATTTCGATTTCTTTCTGGTCATTATTTTCACTCATTAGTTCTTCTTCTTCAGTGGTGTATTCTTCGGATTCTCTCGAAATTGCATTGGTGGATTCGTTGATCATCTCTTGATCAGTTTCTATTTCTTTGCTGTAGGCCCTGGTGTTGGGCCTATCTTTCTTGGACATTTTTAATTACTTATTGAGTCAATTAACCATCCTCTGCTACCAGATTGTTGCAATATTTTCAGGATCAGACTCAATAAAGATAATAGGAGTTAGAGCTTTAAATATATTTCTTTTTAATTATGATAGGCATTCTATATTCACTGAATATTCAAGGTAGAAGCGACGAGAATGGTGAGGGTGGCTCCTTATATATACAAGGGGTGGAGCTAGGAATGGGAGTGGTAAGTTATGAATACATTAAAGTCCAAAGAATAAGTTAACCTCTGATGTTCCATATATACATTATTTACACATTGGAGAATAAGGCATTTACATCTGACAGGGTAATTGTAAATGCAGACTCCAAGGAGGGGTTGTCTCCAGATTTCAGCCAGGTTTTTTCCATATTTGTCATCCAGGGAATATTTTGCTCTGAAATGTTATTTTGAATCATTTACAGCAATAGATTCTATCTGCCACTGGACTACAGAAGATCCCTGAAAGCTGCTTAAACATGGACACAGTAAACCTGGTTAGATTTGGGGGGGGGGGTTAGTGCTTTGCCCTTGCTTGAAGCAGATCTTCTGAAGGGTCTTGACAGACCAGCTGAAACCTAAGCCCCTTAAATCCACTGCAAGGTCTCAGCTAGAAGGCGGAGGAGCCTTGGGGGACAAACCGAAATCCCTGCTCCAGGACCACGTGCCCGGCTGAAGCCCCTGAAGACTCTGCTCTCGGCTCTGCTGCAATTCGTGGCATATGCCAGGTGAGGGACCATCTGTTCCAAAGGGGCAAGAGGACGGAGGAATCCAAGGCAGGTCTCCAGGGGAAGCCAGAGAAGAAAGTCTGAATGTCCCACATCCCAGGACTGTGGGAGGCCCCATACCACAAAAAGGCATCCTTGGCAGTCAAGCAGTTAGCCAGGGTTAAAGTTACCCACGAATGGCAGATCTTGTGCCTCAATGGCTGGGGCTTTATATGGCCTGCTTAAGCCAAGCCATGGCCAGGGGGAATAGATTGATGTGAAGCAACTTTATTTCTTACAGAAAAGGGCTTTGGACAAGCCAGTTACAAGGGGGGGGTTATCCAGCTTCTCTGGCACCCTAGCCTAAGTGGACCACCCATGATTTCCCAGAGCCCCTCCCTTGGTCACCCAGAAATGGCTTCTTTTAAAGAGGTCTTTTACCCATGAAAAAAATAGCTCTTAAACGTCTTTTTCTTCTTCTTCCTAGCATATTCCCGCAGGTGCAGAGTCTGCTTTTTGGATCATTCAACGTGTTAAGAGTTTGCAGCAATCCAACCAGCACACAAGTAAAGAATTCAGCAGGATTCATGTATAAAAGCAACTTCTTTATATAAAGTAATATTAAGCACGATGCATGTATACAATACCCATGTAGTAGAAGCCAGAACCAGAACTCAGAATCCAGAAGCACAGAATCAATATAATCACAGAAGCACTCATACAGATCAGTGAACCAAAGTCACGCCCAGGCTCTGAGCTGTCTGGGTCAGCTCCCCATTGGCTGACCTGTTACCATGTCTATTCCAATTCATGAACCCATATACACTGACAGAATGCCACTTGGCACAGTCAGCTGCATCTTCAGGGCACAGGCCCGCAGCTTGCATATCTTTCTTGATGGTGTCTTGCCATCTCTGTTTTGGATGTCCGCGAGGTCATCGGCCATTGACTTCTAGTTGGAAGGTGCTGCTCTCTGGATGTGTCCATACCAGCAGAGTTGGCTTTCTCTTATCTTCTCTGTAATTGGGGCCATACCAAAGTGTTGGCAAATGGTGTCATTTGTGATGTGTTCAAGAAGGAAGATGCCCATGTCCCAATGCCAGGAAATATTGGCTCAAAATTAAGGAATGGCTGGAAGAAATCACGGAACGTAAGATAGAATTGAAACCAGAATTATGTCTATTAGGAATACTAGCTCCAAAAATGGGTAAGAATTATCAATACATAATATTACGCATACTAACCGCTGCTAGGATCGTTTTCGCACAAAACTGGAAACAAATAAATACCCCCTCAGATGAAATGGTAATTAGAAAGATACTTGAGCGTGCTGAAATGGATAGGATGACCATGGAGTTAAAAGAAAAAGAAGAATCGGACTATTATAAAACTTGGAGTAGACTGTACAAGTGGCTAGAGAATAGAAGCCAAAACAAGAAATAAAAGTTCTAAAACCATTGACTATAATATAAAGATAAATGTATATATCCATAATCAGAACGGTTATAATCAGTATTATATTATTATAATATATTTATTATACTATTACTAGAATTGTTAAAATCTATGAGAAGGCAAATATTGAATAGTGGATTACAAAAGCAGAATACGCATGCTGATATGGAAAGCTGTAAAATTGTGTTGTCTGTTTTTTCTATTTGTTTGTATTTGCCTTATTTTTTTCTTTTCCTTTTTTTTATTACTTGTGGTTTTTAAAGTTGGAAAATGTTCAATAAAAACTATTTAAATAAAAAAAAAGGGGGAAGATGCCCAATATCCAATGGAGCATTCACATTTCCATGGCATGCAGAGAGCTTTCCGTCCGTTGTTGTTGCTGCCCAGCATTCAGGGTGCAACAGGGTGGATGGTTGTCTTGTGATTTTTTTTTTCTTTTTGGAACCACAGTTTAAGAGCTATAAAAAAATAGTTCTTAAACTGTGGTTGCCAAAAAGGAAAAAAAAAAGTCCCCACTTCAAAGGAGAACATTTTAACCGGCAGCATTTTGGAAAAAGCGGAGCTGAAACATCAAAGAGGATTTCCTGGTCTGTCTCCATGGCAACCTTCTCCCCCAAGGAGACCAAGAGAGATGGGTGGATGGTGAGCTAATTCCTCCCCCTCCATCCATGCCAGAATTGCTGAGAACTTGAGCCTCTCTGGGAAGGTTCTGGGCAAAGGACAAGATGCCAGTTGCAGCTCTGCCTGCGAGGTAGGCCAGCCTGGCCCTCCTGGAGCCCAGCTTGCCTTGTTATGCTCTCTCCCGGGGAGGAAAGAGCCACCCAGGGAAGATCTCCCTGCTTGGCCAATGCGAAGCCAAAAGACGCGGGAGAAGCGATGGTGTGGAGATTCCCGTGGGGGTGAGGGGGGTTGGAAAGACCCTTTTTTTAGTATTCCAATATTTGGGTTTCCACAACATGCCGAAGTACAAGAAATAACAAGACTCAGTCTGGTCCTGAATTGGTCAGACAAAGTCATGGTCTTCAGAAACCTCCAAAGAAGCAAAACTCCTGACGAGAAAGAGCCCCCCCTCCCTAAAACGTGACTCCCCCTGGCCTGGCTGCTCTATGGCTGGAGCTTTGGAGAGCATCCTGGCTCCTGAAGTGGCAGCTCCTCTGGCAGAGCCCAGAAGGCCTAGCAAGCAGCAGCTGGTGAATGCCAGGGCTGGACTTCAGCCCCCTTGGATGGTGTCCCTTCTTCCAGCCACGGTAGAGGGCCTGCTGAGCCCAGACAGGGCAGGCAGTCCAAGCAGCTGGGTCTATGGCCAGCTGGCCGGCAGGGGCAGTGGGACCCAATATAGAGATCATTAAACCAACCCCAGAGCAGATTCCACCTGCAGGCGAGGGATCCAGAGCTTGTCCTCCCTTAAAGGAGGGGCAAACTGCAGAGGGCCTTGGGCCTTTGGCTGACTGATATCACAAGCTTCCAGTCCTCATGAGTTTCAATACAATCAGGGGCCCCATTAACTCTCTAGCTCAAACCCCAGGTGGAACCAGCGCTTTCAGGACTTTGCAGGAGAGGAGGTGGGGGGTGTACTCCTTTTCTCGCGGAGCCGAGCGACCCCTGCCACTGCCCTCTCCTGATGCCCGTTACATTTAGCCCGGCTCCCCTTCTGCGCGTGGGCAGAGCCGCATCCAGCCCGGGGGTGGGAGCAGGCATCATCTGGGCTCCCGGGAACCGACACCCTCGCAGTGGGGATGGGGGGTTTCCACCCCTGCCGCGCCCCCGAGCAGCCAGCAGAGGTGTCCTCTGGCGCCATCTGCCGGCTGCTTGCAAGAGGAGTTCGCCGGAGGAGCCTTCGGCGGAGCAGCGACGGGACACAGGCGAGTTGAAGACCGCAAATCTGAAGGTGGCCACAGGGGAGAAAGACAAAATCAAGGCGCGCCAACCGGCCCCCCACCCCCGCCCTCCCCGCTTGGTTTGCTGAAGAATCGACGTGCGGCCGTCGCTCCTCCGCGGAGAAGGCTTCGGGTTTCGGCTCAGACGGTCCACGGTTGGTGGCGGCCCCTCGTCCTCCCCAGGTCAGGCCAGTCCGGAGAAAGAACGGCAGCCTCCCCCCCCGCCGCGCAAGCCGTTCGGGGCCGGCAAGCGCTCCGTCTGAAGGCCGGGAGGGTCTCCGCCCCGACGCCGTCTTGAGCGAGGCCGCCGCAGCTGGAGGAGTAGCGAGCGAGCCCGGGACGGACGCTCCGGTGAGCAGCCAGAGGGAGGCGCTGTTGCCGCGAGGCCCAAGGCTCGCAGTGCGGTGGGTCGCAGCGGCGAATTCTGCTCGCAGGGAAGGAAAGGCTGGAGAGGAAGCGCTGCGGCTCAGTTCGCCTCTCCCGCCCCGAAGACGGAGGGGTGGGGAGCAGCGGATTACAGCGCTGGGCTGCCCCGCTCTCCTCTCCGGCCACGCTCGCCCCGACTGCACTCCGCAACTTGGCCAGGGCCGACGCCGGCAGCGCCCGGCAAGACCGAGCCTTCCGCAGCGCTGGCAGCGGCTTCCTGCGCTGGTTTGATTGATTGATTGGTTGGTTGGTTGGTTCGATTTATATGTCGCCCTTCTCCTAAGTAAGGGCGGGACTCTCGCCGTGTGGGAATTGGGATCGTAGAAACACCCAGGCGCATAGAAGAGTCCAAAGGCAGATGCATGAATAAATGTGATAAATGTATTTATTCATATAACAAAACATATTAACTATATACAAAGGCTGTCTTGATATCCATTAGGATAGGGGGCACACAGCGTGTGTGACTACCCCTATCAAAGATCATGTCTCCTGGAGAACAAACGTAAAAGAGAGCTTGGTGGAAAGGTTAGAGGGGGTTTTATACTCAGTGTAAGCCCCTCCTCTGCACATAGGGGTGGGGGCACTTTCTGCCTCCACTAGTGTCTGTATGATACATGTGCCAATGGCTTGCAAATACTTGACACGCCCCCTTGGCCGGCGGCCTTACCTGGGGCTGGTCTGGCGGGGACTTTTCCTCCCCAGGAGGCCGCCTCGCCCGGCAAAGTTTCTGCAAGAAGTCCTGGGCTCTGCCCCGGTTCCGCTCTTCGGCACCAGGTGGGAAAGGGGCCCCGGAAGAGGTTTCAGGCTGGTTATCCAGGGCTTGGTAGGCTCTGCAAAACCAGCCACCCTGGGATGCTTAGAGATTGGTTTTATTATCGATCTCTCTCACGCACACATCTTATTTTACATAACAAATACACTCTGTCAGGTTTCGATATCGTCTCAAATAAAATAAATTGCATTTCCAAACAGTCTTTGAAGAAATTTTTCATTTTATTAAGCACGACAATCTGCCCCCGATCGTGGCGTAGCCAACTCTGACTTCCTGACCCCAAACCCTCCCTTTCCGTTCCCCAAATCTCTGCGTCTCATTGGCCTTCTTCCAAATCACTCTCCCCATATCTACTACTTAAGCTCCCAGGAATGTCCCCCCTGCCTCTCATCTCCTAGGGGATATTATCTTCAAGGAAAATAAGTAGGTGAAATGTCAAGCGTCCTCTTGTCAGCTGCCCCTTCTTCTCCTTCTTATGTCAGCACTAGAGTAAATGCAGGTTGAAGTGCTGACACACTCCCAATATCTCTGGGTGCTTATGTTATAAAAAAAAGCAGAATAAAGGAGCAAAGGAAGAGTGTCCAGAAAAACTATAGGAAGTAATTCAGAGCTCATCTGCTTTCCTAACCCAAACAGTTGGCCAAATAAAGTATTCTATTCTGCTCCATTTTCTGTTCTACTCTATATTTTCTACTCTGTTTTCTATTCTGTTCCGTTCTGTTTCAGCCTTTCAGAACAGCTTCAGGGTGGGAACCACACACAATTCTGGGCATTCTGTGCGTTGGGCCAAGCTGGAAGATGGATCCACTCAGGAAGCCCTTGATTGCCTGACACCAAAGAGCAGCAGAAAACACCCAGGTGGGATTAATCCCAGGCGCTTGCTTGTTTATTTATCAGTGTATTTCTGCACTCCCAACACTCTCGGTGGTTTCCAGCAATAAAACGCAGGAAACAGAAAAGGCAACCAGAGGAAACGTAAACTCCTACCATCCAAAGGAGAGGGTAGCCTTGAAGGTACTGCATCTCAACCCACACAGGTGACCCTCCAACACCTGGAACTGCCCTCCGCTGGACACCAGTGGGGGCTCAGGGCGCAGGGATCCTACATTTGGATTGGCCAATAATTAGGTGGGTGTATTTTGGACCAAGCGAAGCTTTTGAGTGCTCTTCAACCCCATCCCCACAGTCAGTGGGCTGCAGTCACTCTAAACAACCAAATCACTTTGAAGATCTAACGCTCTCTTTTTATTAGCATGCATGCAGTGGGCCCTCCACACGGTTTTGGCGCTTGCTGAGAGCCTTGATCCAAAAGGGGATCAAAAGGCTGCATGGCAAAGGAAGAGGCAGACCCAGTGGAATCACAGCCTGGGCTTGAACGGTTTTAGATAAACCCACCCCTGTGACCTCGTCCTTAGGAAGGCTCCGAGATACACCTGGCCAGTGAATAGAAGCAGTCTGCTTCCCTGGGCCCCCAATGCCCCTAATGCTAATAATAGAAGCAGTCTTCCTCTTGTCGCCACTCAGGGTTAATCCAGCTGGCTGTAAAGGTTTCCTGATGCGGGGGGGGGGGATTAATAGGTAGTGGGACAGGGGGCATCTCAGAGGTTCTATGTCTGTGGTATGGGAGACCTTTTACTACCACAAGTGCATTATAATAGCCCCACCACATCGTGGAGAGGATAAGGTAGGGCTACAGCTGGCAGACTCAGTTTCCCCATCTGCCCTCTCCCTTGGGGTCCAGAAGGTGGCAGAATTAAGAGGCAGCCCAGCGCAGGGCCCTCTGCCCTGGGTGTCAGTGGACGTCCCAGGAGGCAAGAGCTGAGGTGGCTGGGCTGCTTTTCTGCCACCACCCTTCACTCACTCCCTCGCCTGGCCTTGACGTGCACCAATCTCACTGTCCTGGAATGCAACTGGACCGACTCCGTGGCTTTGTGGAGCACGTAGGCCAGGCGCCCTAAGACGACTGCACAGAAGATGGCCACAGAGAGCATGGAGAGATACAGCAAGAGGAACACTTGGCAATACAGGGAGTTGGAGCTCAGCAGGGAGCCCCAGGCCTGGTGCTGTGGCAGAAGGGCAGTGCGGTTGGGGAAAAGGGGGCTCCCAACACTCGGGGGCAAAGAAGGGAGAGAAGAGGAAGGGCAAAAGGGGAGCTCTGCTGCAGATGGAAGCGCCGGGGCTGAGCCTGCAACAGGTATCTGTGCCAGCGTCACCCTGGGGGCTGTGGGGCCGGGCATGGTCATTGCTTGCCTGGTGGATGGGTCTGGCGCGGAGTGTCTGGAGCTACACACGAATGATGTGGCGATCACAGGACTGCCAGTGGGGGGATCCTGGCTTTCTGTGGATCTCTTGGGGACTGTAAACTGTTCATAGGTTGTTGCTGAGCTGATGTTAGTTAGAGCAGTGGGGCGTACCTTGGTGGGAGTGCCCCAGGGCACAGAGGCTTCCGTGGCTCGGGTACCCGGTTCATCGTCTGTGGTCAGAGTGTCTGTACAAGAGGTGAACTGGTGGCTTACGGAATAAATCTCAGAGACAGCTGTGGCACTTTGGGTTGTGGTTGGAGAACTCGTGGAAGTTGTGGCTTGAAGCGTTGGGGAAGGCAATTCGGTGACAGTTGTGGCATCTTTGGTTGTGGTTGGAGTATTTGTGGAAATTATTTCAGGAGTTGTGGAAATCTCAGAGACAGTTGTGGTGTCTTTGGTTGTGGTTGGAGAAGTCATGGAAGTTGGGTGTTGAAGGGTTGTGAATGGCAATTCAGTGAGAGTTGTGGCTTCTTTGGTTGTGGCTGGAGTATTTGTGGAAATTATTTCATGGATTGTGGAAGAAATCTCAGAGACAGTTGTGGTATCTTTGTTTGTGGTTGAAGAACTTATGGAAGTTGTGGCTTGATGACTTGTGATTTCAGGACTTGTCCTGGCTGAGGTGGAACTCTGAGTGGGGGTGAAGGGGGAGCTTGAAGTTGGGGTTTGGGTGCTTGTGGGGGTGGTTGTAGGCCCGCTGGTAATGATTTGTGTGCTTTTTGTAGGATGGGTCTGAGGAACTGTGGCTGAGGCCTGAGACGTGGTGGTGGCCTCCTGCAGCATGGGGGACTCAGCTGAGGCACCGGCTGTACTTCTCCTTGCTGGGGTGGGAGAAGTGGAGGTGGGCAACGGGGTGGTTTTGAAGGTGGCTAAAATAGGTGTGGCTGTTAAACAGACCAGCTGGTCTGTTGACAGTGAGCTCACTTTTTTGCCAGCCAGGTCTCCTGGGCTTCTACAGGTTAACTTTTTGGCATCCTTTATTCTTTTGGCATTAATGTTTATCCACTGATGAAGATAGAGAAGGTGACAGTCACACTTCCACGGATTGTCTCCAAGATACAGGGAAGAGAGTTTTCCCAATTGGTCCAGCTGACCTGTGGGGATGGTTTCCAGGAGGTTTCCTTGAAGCTTAAGAGTTGTCAGGGACGGGAGAGAAGCCACCGCCAAATTCTCCAGGGAGGAGATCTTGTTCCTGCTCAGGTCCAGCTCCTTCAGCAGCCCTAGGGCCCCCAAGGGCGGGAAGGCTTTCAAGTGGTTGGAAGCCACGTTCAGCTGTTTCACTTTTCTCAGTCCAAGGAAGATCTCATCTGGGAGAACTTCAATCGAGTTCTTGCCCAGAAAAATCCTCTCCAGATTGATCAGCCGTCTTAGCAAGTTGGGCGGGAGAATCTGGAGCCTGTTGCTTTCAAGATTGAGCTCCACCAGCTCCTGCAGGCTGTCCAGACTCCCCTCCCCTAGACTCCCTATCTGGTTATTCTGCAACCGGAGAATCTTCAACTGGGTTAGCTGCTGGAAAATATCCTGTGAGAAGTTGGAAATCTGGTTCCACCCCAACTGTAACAAGGAGAGTTTAGGGAGCCCATCAAAAACTCCATCGGGGAGAGACGCAATTTCATTCCAATGCAGATAAATCTCTTCCAAGTCCCCAAGACTATCGAAGAGTCCTTTTTCAATCCTTCTTATCTGGGAGTCCCTCAGGCTCACTTTCCGCAAGCGACCCAGGGACCGGAAGGTGCCCAAAGGGAGATCCTCTAACTCAGCCCCAGTGATTTCCAAATCCATCAATTTCTCCAAGTTATCAAATGCTCCTGCTTCAACTCTTTTAATCTTGCTGTTTATAAATTCAATTCTCACTAGGTTAGACATGTTCAGGAAGGCTCCCTGTCTGATTTCTACAATGCTGGTGTCCACAAAGAACATTTCGGTGATAATGGGAGCTACTGACTTAGGGATCTCTGTGACATCTCGGGTCCTCGTGTACATGTCTTGATAAGGGCAGCTCTTGTTCAAAGTGCAATCCTGGTTCCCTTGGCTGGTCCGGAAGAGGAGGAGGAGGAGGAGGAGGAGGATGGTGGCCTTGAGCCACATGCTGGAAGAGACCAACAGCCCTGAGCCTTTTTCAAAGTATTCCCTGGGCCTACCAACTTTCTCTGCAATTTCTAGGACCCTTTGAATCAATTCTTCCACCCTTCTGACAGATTCTCAACCTGCCGTTTTAATTCTTGCAAGTCATTGCAATGGATTTATACCCAGAGGAACACCGCAGGGCTTCCCTCTTGAGTAAATGTGTGAAGGCAAGCAAGTCGGCCACTGGCATATGCCCAGGTCCCCATCCTCCCTCTTGCTCTCTGCTGCTGCAGCCACAGCCAGACCAGAAGGGAGCATTTGGCCCTGCAAAGGGGACACAGACTGCCCACCCTTCCCTCCAGGGCCTCCCCGCAGGTCTCCAATGTGGCGGCTAAGAAGACGCACCTGTTTGCTGAGCTGAGAAATCCTTGCTGGCTAGGATAGCAGGAGGTCTTGAGAATGCGCCACTCACCTCCCTGGAGAATCTGCCCCCGATCCAGATGGGCTGCCGAGGGATAGGTGGCCCTTATCTCCAGGAGACGTCCCAGAAGGGTGGAGGAGATCTGGGTGCAATCCAAGGCACCTGCTGCTCTCTGGTTTGGTCTGATAAGCTGCGAGAGACACTTGGCTCTCTTCCCCCCGAGGGGCACATTGGGACTAAACTGCCCCTCCCTTGGCAGAGGAAGTGCCCTTCCCTTGGCACCCACTCTCCACAGTGCAGAGACCCCCTGAGCTGGCAGGAGCTGGTGCTGCCAAAGCTGACCAGAAGGAAGAGAGACACACCCTAGTCAAGGGTGCCCCCATCTTCCCAGAACAGGGTCAGCACCCCGACACATTCCCTGCACTCATGTCTATGGAGACTCTCAGTCCTCCAGGCCATGGTTTCCCAAAGGTGCATTTTTTTCAAGAGGCAACTGGACTTTTGGTTTTTTCTTTGAAGACCCTTCGCTTCTCATCAAAGAACCTTCTTCAGCTCTGAGTGGATGGTGGGGAAATGGAAGGACTTAATACTCCTTGCAGACAACTGGTCACTTGCATTCTTTTAGAGCCAGGGTGTCAAAGTCCATTGAGGGCCACATCAGGATTGGGTTTGACCTTGGAGGGCCTGTGGGGGGTGGGCGTGACACGGGACTGCACCTCCGCAGACATGGTTTTATAAACTTAGAAAAATAGAGAGGTGTACATTTCTGTAGTTTTGTTTTTTTAATACTTACTTGATCACCTTATGAGAGAGAGACCAGATCAAGAAACTGACTCCATAGGAAGTCTAGAACTGTAAATTGTTGTCATAGGCTATAGTAGCAGAATCCTGCGAGCCGGAAAGGTAAAATATTTTACTTTTCCTCCCTTTTATAACCTCCTGAGTCAAGGATACTTGACCACTGGACCACTGCAGAGGCCAAAAGTGGTTGCGGGGGGTTGTGGTTGTGCCCCATTTTTGGTAGCAGAGGCACCACAGGCAGGTCCTTTGCTGTTTCCAGACTGGCCCCGTGGGCCAGATCTAAGTACCCTGCGGGCCAGATCTGCCCCGCCAGCCTTGAGTTTGACACCCCTGTTTTAGAGGGTCCTTAAGGCTTTAAAGAAAACCAGAAAGGCCAGTTGCCTCTTGAAAAAGCCCCCTGCACTCTGGAAGGAGAGATAGGCAGGCACAGGGACTCCCTCTTCCTTAAGGGGTTCCCTAGCTGGAGGGCCTCAGAACCCCACGGGGCTAAAGTGGAGAGAGCCACTTTGGGGGGAATCAGTGCCCAGGGCTGGTTTATGGGAAAGGCCATCATCCCCTGCCCAAGGGACAGAATGGTCAGTGTAAGGGAGACCAAGGGCAGGTCTGTCTCTACCCACTGCCTTTTGGAAGCCCCCTGGGAAGCAAGCTTGAGGGGGAAGGGAGAGATGCAGATTTTTGGAGGGGGGGGACAGATAATAACTGACTATAATGATTTATTGGTTAAGGCAAAACATGTTATATATACTTTGGTTGGATTAAACACAGGATTGGGTTTAATTCAGCCCCTGCAAAAAGTACACAACAATCACAAAAATGTGGAAGTCCTCAAACATTGTAACACCAACCATAATAGCAACATATAAATGTGTGTGAACTGCAAAAAGCAAAAAGAAATGTAAAGGAACAGGAGGGGGAGGGAAAGGAAAGGAGGAGGGGGAGGAGGGGAAGGGAAAGGGGAGGAGGAAAGACAACAAGCCTAGCTAGAATCTAAAGGTCTTCAGAGCTGGAATGAGGCACACGGGGGTGGGGGGGGGCATGTGCTGTTGCAGGAACCCCGGAGCTCTTCTCTAACAGCCTTCACCGATGATGAGGGACGGGAATCCCGGCGGGCTGGCAGACGCAGCACAGAATCCCTGGGATCCAGCGATCTGCTCTGCAGAAGGAGCCCTGGCGGGGGAGAGGAGCGAGGGGGCCTCTGTAGCAGGAGCTGGTCCAGGGTGAAGGCGAGCAACCTCAGCGCTTCCTGGTGGCTCCCGGGCTTGGGTCTTGCAGCCCTCGGGATCGGCGCTGCCCGATTCGCGCCTGCCGCTCCGCAGCTGCCCGCCGCTCCTTTGTCTCGCTCAGAGGCGGCCACTGTCCCGGCCCTCCTCTGCCCTGAATGGTGCCGGCAGCCTCTAAGCAAGCCGGTCCAGGGCGGCAGTGGGCGCTTCCCCTGGGCAAAGGAGCTGCTCCTCCCTGGCAGCCAGGAGAGTCCTGCCCTCCAAGGCGGCGGGGGCCCGGCAGAAGACGCGGGCGCCGAGCGGGTGGTCCAGCGAGCGCAGCCAGTCGGCCAGGGGGCTCAGGCGGCAGTCGCAGCGCCAGGGGTTGCCCTCCAGCGCCAGGCTGACCAAGGCCTGGTTGGCGTCCAAGAGCCCCGCGGGCAGGCTCTCCAGCCGGTTGTGGGCCACGTCCAAGGCCTCCAGGCTGCTGAGGTTGGCGAAGGCCGCCCCGGGGAGGACGGCGAGGCAGTTGTGGCGCAGCTGCAGCCGGCCCAGCCCGGCCAAGCCCTGGAAGGTCTCGGCAGCCAGGCGGCCCAGCCGGTTGTGGGCGAGGCTAAGGACGGCGAGTTCGGAGAGGTTGCCGAAGAGCCCCGCGGGCAGCTCCCGGAGCCGGTTGCGGGCCAGGGAGAGCTCCACCAGGCCAGGCGTCCCCCGGAAGAGCCCCGCGGGCAGCGCCGCCAGCCGGTTGCCCTGCAGCTGCAGGAAGGCCAGGCGGGGCAGCCCCGCCAAGAGCCCGGGGGGCTCCAGGCGGCCCAGGGCGTTGTGCTGCAGGTGCAGCCGCCGCAGCCGGGGCAGCCCCGCCAAGAGCCCCCGGGGCAGCTCGGCCAGCCGGTTCCCGTCCAGGAAGAGCTCCCGCAGCGCCGCCAGAGGCCGGAAGAGCCGCGGCGGGAGGCGCGTCAGGAGGTTGTCGCTCAGGCGGAGCTCGCGCAGGCGCAGCAGCGGCTGGAAGGTCTCGGCGGGCAGCTCGGCCAGCCGGTTCTGAGCCAAGGAGAGCGCCTGGAGGCCGCGCAGCGGCTGGAAGAGCCCCGCGGGCAGCGCCGCCAGCCGGTTGCCCTGCAGCTGCAGCGCTTGGAGCGCCGGGGTGCCGTCGAAGAGCCCCTCTTCCAGGGCTTCCAGCCGGCTGAAGCGGACGGCCAGCTTGCTCAGGCGGCCCAAGCCCAGCAGGGCCCCGCGGGGGAGGGCGGCCAGCTGGGCGAGGGCCACGTCCAGCTCCCGCAGCCGCGGCAGCCCCGCCAAGGCGCAGCCCGGGAGCGTCCGGAGCGGGCAGTCCAGGAAGGAGAGGTGGCGCAGGCCGCCGCCGCCGCTGCTACCGTTGCCGCGCGGGGCGAAGGCGCGGCAGGGAACGGAGCTCAGCGAGGCGCCCACGAAGAGCAGCCGGGTGGCCTCGGGCGGCAGCTCCTCCGGGACGCCCGAAACGTTTCGGCCCGAGCAGAAGACGGTGGCGCCGCCGAAGCACCGGCACGGGGACAGGCGGGCGCAGGCGGCGCTCCCCGGCGGGGCCATCCCCGAGAAGGCCAGCAGCAGCAGCAGCAGCAGCAGCAGGAGGCCAGGCCGGGAGGGCATCCTTTCTGCCTGCGGAGGAAAGGCAGAAGCGCCGCGGTCAGACGGGTGGGAGTGGGCGAGGGGTCTCGCTCTTTCCCACCCTTGGCGGCATCAAGATAGCTCACCCAGCTCCCAACGCCCAAGGCGGAGAAAGCCTTCCTCAGCTGCCCAGGGGAGGGGGAGTCATAGGGCAGAGAGATCGGGGACCTCGTGGCAGCAGTGCCCCCCTCAGATCTATCACTCGCCCACAGGACTCAAAAGTCATCCAAACACCCACAGCCCAAGTGGAAACCGGAAGCATACAAAAACCGGACAAGAAAATCCAAAACCCAGTCTCAAAAAGAAGTTCCCTGGAGATGCTGCATCTACAGCAGCTTCCAGAAAAATGGCCAAGGGGCTCAGCCAGTCGGCCAGGGGGATCAGGCGGCTCGGATAAAAGCAGGCAGGTGGGCATTGCAGGGACTGGCTGTGTTCCAGGAAAGCAGCCCCTCTGCGCCTCAGCCCAGCCCCACTCCCCAAAATGGGGAGCCACCAGCTGTGCTTCCTGCCAGATGAAGTTGGGCCAATGTTGGCAAACTGTAAAGGTGGGTCTCGGTGCCGTAAGCTGCGCCTGGAAGGCTCTGGGCCCCAGGAGGGTCATCTGCTCCCACCCACAACTGCTGGGTGACGCCCTGCCTGTTGCATTCCCAAATGGTCTTTAAAGGCAGGCACCTGAGTATGTTTAGCGTGGTGTGACTGTGCCTAGAAACCAGGGGACGGTGAGTTCTAGGTCGTTGCTTGGTATGGAAGCCAACTGGCTGACCTGGGGCCAGTACCCTCTCTCTCAGCCCAACCCACCTCACAGGATGGTTGTTGCAGAAAAAAATGGAAGTACAAAGGGAGGCGCGATTAGACTTGTTCTCCCCTTTGAATTATGTACAAAAATGACAGGATAAAACATAATATTGCTGTCATCTTTCTAGGCAAGCGTTGAGAAAGGCATGAGATAATGTGGCCAGGTCCAGGTAGGTAGGGCCACCACTGCTGCCTCAGCCAGTGTGACCCCCCAGTGAGTTTTCAATATGTTGCTTATCAAAGAGGAGGCAAGCAAGGGGCTGCCTGTCCATTCTGCTCTCCCCCCCCACAGGCTGAAGGGACCTCTAGACAAGGTTCACTGCAGTGGGGATACAGCCAATCAGCTGGAAAGCCTCCGGAGAGGAGGTGTCCTGAGGCTCAGCAGGAGAGGGCAATGGGGCTAGGCCCATTGAGAATGCTGGCAGCGGATGGCGAGGTCCCTTCTCTCCCATCTTCCAAAGGCAAGGGGCCAAACAATGGAACTTATCTGGGGGTCCTGAAGGCTGGAATGGGACACCGGGCTGCAGCCAATGAGCTACTGCCAGCTGGGCAAGTTGTCCTAGCTCCCTTCCCCACCCCCACCCCCACCCCACCCCCAACAAGGCCTCCCGAACTGAAAGAGCAGCTGGACAAATCCTTTGAGGGTTTGCAAAACAGCTTGTTTGGAAGCCAATGTGTGAGAAGCCCTTGCTCCCCTCCCCTCTGCCCTGGCCAGGCCCTGCTTGGAATGCAGGTTCAGTTCTGGGCAAAGGGCACCAGCCAAGTGGTGCCAGTTTAGAGGAAGTCTACCCAGACTATCTAGGAATGCTCAGCCCACCCAAGGTGTGGGGGAGATGGGATCCCACCCTGAAGGGAATGGACGGACTCCCTGTGGCTGCAAAGGGCAGAGCCAGAACGAGTGGATCCAAGGGGAATCCACAAGGGCTCAGGGGAATTTCCTGACTCTTCCAGTGGAACAGGCTGCTCTGCTGGAGGACTTCAGGGGTCAGGGAGCCCCTGTGGATTCTGAACAGAGCTAGCAGTTGGTCTAGATGGCTTTTAAAGTCCCCTCCAAGTCCATGGTGTTTATTTATTTAGGCACTTAATGAAACAGATTCAGTCATTAAGCCCTTGACCACAAATTTGCCTTCTTGCAGACTCCCACTTGTTCAGGATGCCCCCATTATAATGGCATCCTTTCTCCTTTGGTTGGTTCTCAGGTCAAAGCCCCTCTTGGAAAACTTTCCTCACTCCAGTGAGCAGAGAGGAAGCCAAGGATGTGCACCCCCCCTCGCCCTTCCCAGTACAAGGACAGGCATCCCTGGCCCAGGGTGGATTGCCCTCTGAAACAGATGTGGTTTGGGGCTGGATCCTGTACAGAAGACTTGGGTTGGGGAGAATGGCGGGTGACTGGAAGTTGCACTGAATGCTGGACAATGAGCCTCAGTCTGTCTCCCTCCCAGCTCCAAGCAAGGCAGCGATGCACAAGGGCTGAAGGGCCCAAAGGAGACCAGCTTGGGGGGGGGGGCGTTCTTTTTTCTTTCTGTTTTGCTAATGCTGCACTTTGTGAGCTTCCCAGATACTTTCCTGCATTTTCTTATTTCAGAATTCTGGAAATGGGATTGCCAATTCTCAGTAGTGGGAGTCAGAAGTATCATTACTTCCCAGCCCAGCATGGCAGGTGGGAGGAGAATACCCCCCCCCATGCACAGCCCAGGCCCCGCTCCCCAGATACTCACTTACCTTCTGTGCGACCAGGTGGCCGAGGAAGCCCCCCACCCTGTGTCCCCGGCCTCCACCAGCAGCCTTGGTCAACAGGGTGGCCGAGTCAGTGACCCAATGGGCAGAGGCGGCTGCAGGACTTTGCTTTGCAGAGATTGGGGCAAAGGCTGGCAGCCTTGGAAGGGGAGCAGGGCGGGCACTGGCCTCTCAGTCAACAGCTGCAGCAGCAAGGGACACTCCCCTTGGGGAAGGGAGGGGAGAGGTGCTGAGGCCTGGCCTCCAATCGCATCTGAACACTTTGGGGGCAGCTGCATGGCCTTTGGGCAGCACTCACTGGAGAGAAGGCCCCAGGTTCACCAGGTGCTCACAAAGCCCCAGCAGTAGCTTCCCCAGTTCCTTAAGTCCCCCGAGTGCTTGGGAGCCCCAGGGGACTGGCCTCCTGAGCCCAGGAAGGGAGCAGGATGGCCTCCTCTGCTGAGGGCTACCCACTTCCAGGTCTCCTGCCTTGCCTAGTTCTTGGGGGGCGGGGCGGCTCTCGCTGGCTGTGTTCATACAACCTGTGTTGTATGAACACAGCTGTGTTCATGTCAAAAGCAGGCACCGGCCCTGATAGGTGACCCTGGTGTAGAAGATTTTTCCTGTAGCTTTGCATATCCTGCATTTGTTTGATTTTTTTCAACAAAGTGAAGTCAGGTTAAATATGTTGTGTGAATGCCATTATGCCTGCCCAATTCTGTCAACCAAGGATTGCCCTCCTTCCTATGGAAGGGAGGAGGAGGAGTGCTCTTTGGCCACCTTCACCTCACCTGTGAGACACACACACACATGCCTGGGCTGTAACCCCTGGTTGCCTTCCCCTGATCCTCAGGGCCTGGTGGTGGCCAGGCATCCTAGTAGCCTAGTGTGTCCGTGTGTCCGTGTCCCTTCCGCTTCAGAAGTCAGGAATGCCTCTTCTCTTACCTGGCCAAACACAACCCAGGGCCGGAAACAAGAATAGGAATGGGGGAGGAGTGTCTTTTGGTGGGTGTAGTTGTTCCCATGTTTTCTTTCTTGCTGGAAGACTGGCACCACACCTCTTCTTCCCGGGTTTGGAACTCTGCACTGGCCTGCCTGCACTGCAGGGGGCTCTACCCTTCCTGGAACTGCTGTGGACCCCCAGCCTCAGGGATAGAGGGCAGCCCCAGAGCCATCCCTGACGGGTGGGCGAGTGGATACTCCCAGGCACTCTTCCACCGTAGACGCCCCGCTTTCCCCCGCTCTGTCCAGTGCCGTTCTGGCTGGGCAGCGCTAGTCATGCTGTGAAGCGGGTGGGGGGTGGCACTGCTCTTCATAGGAAAAAGAGCTGCTGCTGGGGACTCACTTGACCTAGCTTTGATGCCGTGTGAACCAGGTGAAGCTGCAGCTGACATTGATTTGATGGCGGGGGTGGGGTGGGCGGGGGTGTACACACCAAGACCTTGAGTTTGAGGCTGAACTCCCAGCCACGCTTGGCAGCCATGGGGAGGGGGTGGGAGTTGAGGGCATAAGTGCATCTCCAGGTATTAACCATGTGCTGGATAAAGACGTTCAAGCTGACCCAGGGGAGAGGGAAAATTGGCGTGCTTGCTATCTGAAACCACCACCACCCCCCTGCACTCAATGCTGTGCTGACCTTCCTCCCTCCTCTCGTTTCTTGGGCAACCTCTGCGCCCCTCTCATCCCACCTGGGCTCAGGGGAAGGGGCTGTTTTTATCGCGCGGGGCCAGGCCGGGGAAGGCAATGCAGGAAAAAAAAGAGGGGGGGCTGAGATGAAGCGAGAAGAGCAGCTTTAATAGGCCCGGGCACTAGTCCACAGCCGCTCCACGAGGCTCGTCTGCTCCCTCCCAGAGCTACCCCCCCCCCGAACCAAGTCTTCCCCGCTGCGAAGGCGCTACCGTCATTGCGAGCCACTCTTCGCCGGCGGAACTGCCAGGCACCGGAGAAGGTGCGTCTCACCTGTCTCTGCCTCTCTGGGCTCACTGGCAAAGTCTCTGCCCGATTCCATGGTCCCCAAAAATGCAAAATGCATTTGAGCGCCGCTGCTGGGGAACTTCCCCGCGCCCCGAAGCCGGCCATGTTCACCGTAGCAGCGCCTGGGATCCTTTCCGTCCTCGGCTTCTGGGGAACCGGTCTGCTCTAGCGCAACATCCGATCACTCGGGCGTTGCCGGCTCGAGACGCAGCGCGGTCCTCTTCCAATGGATACCAGATGCGACTGGAGCACCGTCCTGGCCTGAGAAGCAGCGGCAGAGCCTCGGGCCTTTCTCAACCAGGGCGAGACCGCTAATTGCCAGGCCGGTTCCCATTTAGCCAGCCACAGGGCTTCCAGAATCGGGGTGGGGGTGGGGGGAAGGGCGTCTTCCTCCCTAGAGGGAACCTGCTGACCTCTGTGTGCCTCTATATGAAACGTACAAGTCGCGCCACCCCCGGGGTATCCCAGCCCGCCCCAGAAGCCCTTTGCCGGCCTTTGGTCGATGGTGACCTGCGTAAGCTCCGACCGCTTGGGATCGACGAGTCAAGCGCCTTTTTGGAGATGGGAGGGCTTGCATGGGGGTCCCGCCCCTTCGAACAGCCGAGATTTGCGGCCTGCATAAAGAAAGAGCGGGCCCGGATTGGCACCTCTTCCTAAGTGTCTCAAACTGTCCCGACTTCCCAGTGCGGGGACCGGGCACCGCCCGGCCGTGCTAGCCGTCCTGCTGCGAATCCGGCCCTGGGCGTCCCTCAGCCGAAGGTGCGCAACCTGCCTCAAAGAAGCGCCGAGCGAAGGAGCACCAGCGTCCGTCTGGGCACAGATTCCCAGGGAGAAAAGTCGGCTAGGAGCGCCTAGAGCTGTGGTGCGGCAGGCCGCTGCTGAGCCCGTGCAGGGGCCGGCGTGGTGGAGCAGGTGAAGGCGTGAGTGTTGGAAGAAAGGGCGCGAACTGGGCCAGGCCCATGGCAGACCTAGGCTTTGGCCTGGACAGAGCGCTTCCGACTGGAGCCGTAGACGCCCGCTGCCAGCACCATCCCCAGGAGCAAGGCGGAGCCCACCACGATGCAGGTGACTACGACCCCCGTCTGGGTGCGGGTCAGGCCCCAAATCCCGCCTCCCCCTCGCCCCGCTTCGGGGAGCTCCTCCAGGAACTCATGCGCGACCTCTGCGCTGCCCGCTTCGCTATCCAGCGGCGGCTGCCAGCGTTCAGGTGACAGCGTCTCCGGCATCGGCTCGCTCTCCGAAGGGGCCTCCGTGCGGCTCCAGATGGTTCCCCAGCCCTCCGGCAGTGCGGAGGTCCCGGGACCGAAGGTTGTGGCCTCCGGCTCCAGCAGGGACCGGCCCAGCTGCCAAGGTGGAGAGGCGCAACGGGGGTGGCGGCTTTCTCGGCCAAGGCTGGATCTGTTCTCCCGCAGCCAGCGCCGGAGCGACCGCAGGGCGGGGTTGCAATGCCAGGGGTTGTCGTGCAGTTGGAGGTCCCGCAGCTCCGGCAATCCGTCGAAGATGCCTGCCGGAAGCTCTTCCAGCGAGTTGTTCTGCAGCTGAAGGGCGCGCAGGCCCGGGGTCCCCTGGAAGAGGCGCGCGGGCAAGGTGGCTAGCTGGTTGCTGTGCAAGGAGAGGTTCCGCAGCAAGGTCAGGCCGCGCAAGAGCTCCCCGTCCAGCGTGGCCAGCTGGTTGGAGTGCAGGGCGAGCTCCTCGAGACCCTGGAGACCAGCGAAGGCAGCGGATGCGAGCGAGGCGAGGCGGTTCTTGCTCAGGACTAGGATCTGCAGCGCGGTGAGGTTGGCCAGGGCGCGGCCGGGCAGCGAGGCCAGCTGGTTGTCGGCTAGCCGGAGCTCTCGTAGTTGCGGCATCGGGCCGAAGGTACCTGGGCGCAGCTCGCGCAGGGCGTTTCCAAAGAGTGAGAGCCGCGAGAGCTCGGGCAGGCCCAGCAGGAGCCCTTCGGGCAGCACCTCCAGGAGGTTGCCGGACAGCAGCAGCTTCTGCAGCCTGCGTGGGCCGGCGAAGAGGCCGGAGGGGAGCTGGCGGAGCCGGTTCTGATAGAGGGCCAGTTCCTGCAGGTCGCCCAGGCCGCCGAAGGCGCGGGGCGCCAGCTCACTCAGCTGGTTCTCGTAGAGACGCAGCACCTGCAGGCGCACCAGGGGCGTGAAGAGGCGGGGCGGCAGGCGCACCAGCTGGTTGCGGGCCAGGTTGAGGCGGGCCAAGTTGGGCAGCTGGTCGAAGGCGCCCGGGGGCACGGCCTGCAGGCGGTTCCCGTGCAGCTGCAGCTCCTTGAGCGCGTTGAGGCCGGTGAAGTGGGCCGGCTGGATGCGGCGCAGCTGATTCCCCGACAGTAGCAGTGCCTCCAGCCGGGCCAGCGGCCGGAAGACTTCGGGCGGCAGCTCCTGCAGCCTGTTGCTCGCCAGGCTCAGGTAACGCAGCGCCCCCAGGTCCCAGAAGGCGCGGGGACTGAGGTGCTCCAGCAGGTTCTTCTCCATCCGTAGGGCGAGCAGCTGCGAGGCGTTGCCAAAGGCCGCGGGGCCCAGAGCGGCCAGGCGTGTGTTGACCACCTGCAGGCTCATGGCCTTGCCGGGCAGCGGCGCGGGCATCTCTGTGACCTCAGCGCCCGAGCACTCCACCTGGGCCGTCCTAGAGCAGGAGCACCAGCGGGGACAGCCGCCGCCCGCTAGAACCGACGGCAGGAAGCTCAGAAGCAGGACGGAGCGGAGCGCCATGTTGCCTGAGGAGAAAGAGAAACCAGTGTGAGACTCGACTCTGTGCTGTCCCGCACGGACCGGGTACCCTCTCATCTCGCTCCCTCCCGGCAGAGAGGCAGCCTGGAGCCTTCTGGGGAGGTGCCAGGGCAGTTCCGGGCTGTCCCCCCCTCCCCACCTGATGCTGCTAAATGGTAGAAAAAGTGCAGGCAGAGGATTTCCTGTATTCCCCCCCCCCCATCCTAGCCCAGTTTCTGAGCACTCGGCCTCCAGGGGCCCCTCCTGCCTGTATATCCCCCCCCTGTCTGCCCCTCACTATGGAAGACTCTGGATTAGTCCGGTGGGCTGAGCGAGGGGATGGAAGCTGGGCCGGAGATCTCTGTCCATAAAAGCCGAATGGCTAAAAAGTAGAGCCTTCGCAAAGAAGAGGCAATCTTGGACAGGGATGGAGGACAACTAGCAGCTCCTGCAACGCTGATGCTCCCGTCTTTTGGGCCAGAATGAGAGGTCGGAGCCCCAGGGAACATCGGTGGCCTGCAAGCACCGCGCCCGGTGGCAGACCAGGGCCAAAGATGCTCACGTGGGCAGCGATTGCGCATACCCAAGGAACTGCCTATCAGCAGAACCGAGCAGGAAAGTTGCCTGCTTGGGTTCGAGGCCCGAGTGCTGCGTGACGGGCTGAGGGGTCCAGCCCGCCTCGCATGCAAATGCGAACAAATGGGGACCACTTCGGTGGGAAGTGGTCCCGTGTGCCTCGACATATAACCATGCTGGCCATATGACCACGGAAAGGGTCTTTCGGGACAACGGAAGCTCCCTTGGGCAAGAAACGGAGATGAGCAGCGCCCCCTGGAGTCAGTTACGACTGGACAAGGGAAACCTTCATCTTTACAGCGGAATGAGGGCCGTTAGAAGATCAGATTGCCTGATGTCACACAACACAAACAGTCGGGGACAGTTAGAGGGCAGGTTCGAGAATCAGACGGAACCAGACAACCTGAAACCACAAGTAGAAATCAGTAAGAAGGATTAACTGAACTCTTCTAGACCAACCCTGCTCTATCCCGACAGGGGGGGCTCCTCAGCTTTGGGCAAGGGAGGGGATCCCCTTTCCTCTCTGGGAGACGGCCAAGCTCAGCCGGCCTCCAGGCTGCTTGGCCGAAACTTCTCCGAACCTCTGCTCAGACAGGATCTGTCCTTGTCATATGATGCGCGGGTCTGGCAGGAGAATCTGGGCGGAGGGACCGCGGCTGGTCTCTGGCGGGTGCTCCCGAGGGTCGTTGGCTGCCTCCTCCCGGAGCGCAGAACAAGAGAGGGGGCGACGGAGACCGAAGCCCCCACCTCAGAGGCCTGGCCGTGCCCACCTTCCCCGTCAGGCTGTCCTTTTCAGCGCGACTTCCCCGCCAGCCTATAATCGCCTCTCGACGGAAATGCTGAGCGAAGCTTTTGCGGCCACCATAATTACACCCCATCATACCGAGCTTGGACTAGCCTCTAGTCCGGGGAGGGAGGGGGCAAGCGGACGGGGGAGGCATCGGAGCAGTACCCCCTCCCCCTCCCCCACACACGGGAGCGTATTCTCGACGGGTGAGGTCATGGGAGCTGCTGAGCTCAAAGCCAACCCTCAAAAACAGCAGCCCCCGGGCCCGCGTGTGGTTCAGACGGTCCAGCCGGCCCGAGAAGGAGGGAGAGGCAGGGTACACCGCCTGCACCTTCGAAGCCGCTCCGTCGCGTTCGCCCGCGATGCTGCAGAGTCGCTGTCCTTTGGCTGCATTCGCAGGAACCACTTTACCTGGTTCCTGAATTCACTCACTGAGTACATAAACATTTTGAACCCAAATCGATCAAACTACGTTTCACACAGCAGACTCCTAAGCCAAATGAAGAGTAACCAAGTTTACCTGTTGTGCGAACCCACTTGCGAAGTCTGTTTGTGATCAGGGAGTGTGTTGTGCGAACACGGCCAACGCGTGTCTCATGCAGAGCCCTTTCCCTGAGCCGAGTGTTGTACCCCAACCAACCCCGCAATCCCATCCCCAGCTATGCCTGTGTTTGTGTGTGAGTGTGGAATCGAGTCGCGGGGAGAAAGCCCCCATCTGGGAACTACTCCGTGGGAAGCGGACGTCGGCCGAAGGACGGAGGGACCCGAGGCCGCCGCCGGCTGCTTGTGCTCTCGGCTAGGGCATCTCCAGCACGCCCTTCCTTTCCCGGAGAGCTCCGAGGGAGAGGCGTTTCCAGGTCGCCCACCCACCCCCGGCCGTGCTCTCGAGAGCATCCCTCTGGGAGGAATCCCGAGCTGCCCCTCCCTCCCTCCCGGACCCGCCCCGCAGGCTCCGGACGTGCGCGCGTCCTCCAAGACAGAACTTTCCCTGCGGCGGCAGCTGGGCCAGATCAGCCCCCCGCCGGTTCCCCGAGGAAGGAATCTGGCCACGCCGCAGCCTTGCCTCGGCCATATGGAAGCAGTTCGCGGTGCGGGACGGGCTTGTCTCCGGGTCCCGCCCTCCTCGGCACTGCAGGAGCGCTTGGGGGCGGGGGTCTCGTTTGCAGAAGGAATTTAGCATCTCCCTCCCTCCCTCCCTCCCACGCCCACCCCTGCGCCCAGCAACTCGGAGAGGGGAGCTTCCGATCACTTTTGTCCTCTTTGTTTGAACCGCTTTCTCCGTTTGGCGTCTGGCTTGCAGTCTAACGGTTCGGTTCCCCGCCAGCAGCGAAGGGAAAGGAAAGGAAAGGAAAGGAAAGGCGAAAGGGAGAATCCCCACCGTTCCGTCCCGCAGCCAGCCCTGGGAACAGGCCGCCGTCGTTGCAGAGGCACCGGGAGGCACTTACCCGAGACCAAGGAAAGGCGACGGCCCCGTCCCGAGGGCTGCCGGGCTTTGGCTCAGCTGCGACCCTCCGCCTTCCTCCTCTCTGTATTTAAAGCACCAGCGAGGGGAAGCGTCAAAGGTTGCTGCAACCGAGCAGGGAGCGGGAGGAGCGGGGAAAGAGACCCGCCCGAGAGCCAGCCTCCCTCCCTCCCTCCCTCCGTCCCTCCTCCCTCTGTCCTGGGTCTTTTAAAATGCCGACCTGGGACTTGGATTCACACGATCCGTAGTAAGTAAGTAAGAGAAGCTGCAGCAATGACTCTCTTGCGCCTCTGTGCACCAGAGGGAATGTAGGCAACCCAGGTGGGAGAGTCCACCTGCTTGCCAATATAATTCTTCCTAAAGTCATGGGGTCTTTAGAGGTCATCTAGTCTGATGCTCAGGCTTTGCGGGCCCCCTGTGATCCCCAAGCCAGCCTCTGGGCCAGTTCAGTCTTAGTGGCCCACTTTGCCTTTCTGAGCAGCTCAGTGAAGTGCTGGGGCTGCCTGTGTTCAACAGGTGGGGCTTCAGTAGTTTTGACCTTGGTTTGATTTTATTGCCTAATGTGGTATCCTTTGCAAGTGATATCTATCCCTTTGCAAGTGAGCATGTGCTGTGGACCCAGCCAGGATCCTGCTGAATCCCCTGCTGTGTCCTATGGGAAAAGGACTTCCTTTGGATCTCCCACCTGTGCAAGCTTTTGCTGGGGGCTCTGCTGAGTGGCCTGCCAGAGCCCCTCCCTGATAAAGCCATTTCCCTTCTGCCCGTCTTCTCCACCCTGTGTCCCCCCCACCCCGTACCCCTCTGGGAGACTTTCCCTGGAATCCATGCTCTGGTTCCACCAAGCTGAAGCCCCAGCTGCCCCCCTCGTCTGGGTGCTCTACTCTGCAGAAACCACCCCCCAGGAAGAGGAGGGGAGCCTCAAAATGACCCCCAAATGGAGCTTCTCTCTCCCCCATGAAAGGCAGCATCCTTTGGGGTGCCCCAGGCCTCACATGGGGTGGATGCTGGGGGGGAGTAGTCCTGTAGGGGAAAAGGTGGCACTTGAATGGGGAGACCGCAAAGAGACAGCAGAAGGAAACATCTTCATAGGTGCCATCAGGCCCTTCCCTGCTTCTCCGGCTGCCTTCCTGCAGGGAGGCTGCAGATTGCTTGCAGTGTCAGCGTTTCATCCCGGCAGCTCCTCCAGGCCTCTGAAAATGAGTCCACAGGCAGCTTCCTGACCAAATTCCTGGGCTCAGCAGTTCCCATGTCAGAGTCTGCAGCAGGAGAGTTGGGGGAGGATATTACTGTCCCAGGACTTGCTCAAAATCTGGCAGCCCCCCACGGTTCCCGATAATGACTTCCAAGCCTGATTCTCCTCACTGGCAGCCAACAGCTCTCACAGGGGCCTGCGGTAATCAGCCCGTCTTCAGCCAAATCCACATACAGCCAGTCAAAATCAACACCATAAAACCAGAGATGAAAGCAGCATTAACATGACATAAAGCGAACATCAACAACAGGATGTCCCAAAGACCTCTCGGAATTCAAAATTCCTTTAAATGAGAACAAAGCCACAGAAAGAGGCAGAGGATTAAAAAGAGAAGGAAAGGGATTTTGTGTGACTCCCAGGCGGAACAGGGGGCCCCAAGCGATCCTCTTTTTTTGGCGGGGGAAGCAAAGGAAAAAGAGCCCCTCCCCTCCTTCCTTCAAGGAAAGCAGATTTCCACAGGCCCCAAATGGCATTTTGGACGCAGTCTAGAAGCAATCTTTTCCTGGTTACCCTAAATTGCCCAAATCAGCTGGGCTGGCGCGACGGCCTCCTCAGCAAAACCAACCATGATATTTGAAGGCTGTGCTGAGCAACTGGTTGATCTGCATCTGACTGTGCCAGTCTGGCCAGTGCCTGATGCCCCAGTCCTGCTGGAGCAGAGTTTGTGGCAGCTTTCCCACGGACAGGGCCAGCAGTAGGAGCAGCCAAACAGGGCCACAGAGTAGGGTTCTGTCTGTCCTTGGAGGCAATGCCCCCCCCTCCTCGTTTCATGTAGGCTGGCAGCGGGCGGGCTGCCCTGTGGATGAGAAGGAACCCTCTGCCTCTCATCTGGAGGGCTGGATCCTCTGCCACACTGTCCAGTGGCTCTCACACCCTGACCTCCCTGAGGTGCCCCCAGGAGCCTCGCGTGAGACTTTTGCTCTGAGAGGCAAAGCCCCAGGTTCAAAGGGGACCTTCCTGCCAGGGAAGAGGAATAGGAGCAGCTACCCACCCCTTTGGGGGTCCTGCAGGCTCCCCCTTGACAGGGACAGATGGTGCTCAGCACCCTCCCCCGCCTCAGTGGGAGAAGCAGCATCCTGGGCCGTGTGTTCCCTGGCAGGGAAACTGCTGCGGTTGGGCTGCTGCTGTTCAGTCCTCTTTGACTGGATTCCTCCCTGGGCGGCTGCTGCTGCCGCTGCTGCGGCCTGGAGCATCTCCCTCCTCCCCCTCTGTTAGCCACATGGAGCCTTTCCAGGCAGGGATCCTTCTGGAAGCTCCACGTCACCACTTCCTCCATCCAGATTGCAAGGCCCCTCTGCTGTTGACACCACTGGGAAAGTGCCTGTCCACATCACCAAGCTGGACTCTTCCTCAAAGCGGCTGCTGAAGGGCCCTGCTGACTTGGCATGGGCTGGGCCAGGTTTTTGCCTCTGGCTTGACTGCCCTTTCAGCAGGTTGCCAGCTGGGGGCAGCAGGAAAGGGGGCAGCTGGGACGGTCTGTATTGGACCGGCCAGAGTCAGGCACCCCCATCCCACTGGGCATTTCCAAGTGGAAATGAACATAGCCATGCCTGCCTGCCTGCCTGCCTGCCCCAAAATAGTAACCTCAGAAATTGGAGGCAGGAAATAAGGAAATGACATTCAGGCCCAAGCCAGACAGCCCTGTTACATATAATCCACCCCAAACATCTGAGTCCTGCCATCCAGCTATAGACTTGCAGTTGTTCATCTTTCCTGTTAAACATAACTTTGAAGTCTATCCTATATAACTTTATATAATTATATAATCCTATATAATTTTGAATTCCTATCCATTCTTCTTGTTGCCTCATATAATCTCTCCAACATTTGCTGCAGATTACTTGACTTCTCAGCCAAATGGAAAGAACTCCATATTAATGTACATTCACTTACCATCTTCGTCACCACGAGTTTCCTTCTTCTTGTTGTGCCATATTTGTCATCAGATGTTGGCAATCATGTTGGCAATCCCATTTTTATCAACAGCTGCATGAAAAAATGCTGCTAAGTTTTGTCCAAACCGGTCCCTTAGATTTCGAAGCCATGATGTCCTTCTTCTGCCTAGACATCGTTTGCCTTCAATCTTTCCCTGGAGGATTAAGTGAAGGATGCTGTATTTTTGGGGTGTGGCATTACATGTCTGAAATATTCTAACTTTCACTTTTTTATGGTTTTGATTTCCCTTGGCTTACCCAGGCGGTTTATTACGAGTTTCCTTACAACTTATAAAATGACAGACCAAATTTGGCTGGATCCTGCATAGTTAATCAGACTAGCCTAGTTCTTCTCTCAGTCCTTTATCCTGAACAGTCCAATAAATCATGTTTTTGGACTCTATGCATCCCCCCACCTTTCTGTATGTGTGTGAGAGGTGGGGGGGGAGGGAGAGGAAGACAGTAGCCTATGGAAAGTTGCCAAAGCAGGAACAGCCTTCCAGATGAGGGAGCAGAGCCTGCCAGCTTGGCTCTGATGCCTATAGAGTAGGGGGACATTTGAAGCTGATGGGCAACCCCTGGGGTGGAGGGGCTGGAAGGATACCAAAACTGACAAAGCCCACGAAACTGGCTGGCTAACAAATGTTTCTTCAGCCTTTCTGACTCTCTGGCCCCTGAAATGAGAAAACGTGGGGCTCAAGGATTCATTTCAGAACTTAACAGGACAGAATAAGAGTTGAAAGGGACCTTGGAGGTCTTCTAGTCCAACCCCCAGCACAAGCAGGAGATAATATACCATTCTGTCCAATTTCTTCTTAAAAACCTCCAGCAATGGAGCACCCACAACTTCTGGTGGCAAGCTGTTCCACTGGTTAACTGTTCTCACTGTCGGGAAATTCCTTCTTAGTTCCAGGCTGCTTCTCCCCTTGATTAGTTTCCATCCATTGCTTCTTGTTCTGCCTTCAGGGGCTTTGGAGAATAGTTGACCTCCTCCTCTCCATGACACCTCCTCAAATCTTGGAAGTCTCTTATCATGTCACCCTTCTTTTCATTAAACTAGACATGCCCAATTCTTGCAACTGTTTTTCCTATGTTTTAGCCTCCAGTCCCCTTTGTTGCTCTTCTCTGCACTCTTTCCAGAATCTCAACATCTTTTTTATGACATGGTGACCAAAACTAGAAGCAGGATTCCAAGGGCGGTCTCACCAACACAGTATAAAGGGGTACTAGGCGATGAAGCCTGGAGCCTCAGAAAACGCGACCAGGTGATGATGGTCTGTTATAGAGGAAGGAGGAAGCCGCCCAACACTCCTCGGGTCCCATTTGGCCAAAGGGTCGGTCCTCGCCTCCAAGGAAAGGGAAGGCAAAGCGAGTGGACAGTGGGTTTCCTCCAGATGGAAACGGGGGATGGGGTGGGATGGGGGAGACGGGAGAAAGGCTGCTTTGCTTCTCTGCAGGAAGCGGCGCTCCGGGCCGGGGGCCGTTTGCACCTGGAAGCGGCGCCCATCTTACCCCTCCTTTTACCCGGCTGGCCCGGGGAGGGTGGCGGGGAGGCGGAAGTGGATCCCCGCGGAAGGCAGAGATGCGCCCTGAGCAAAGCAGCGGGGAAAGCCTCTCGGGGCGCTCCTGGCAGACGGAGGGGCTTCTCCAAGCACATGGCCGAGGAAGGCGCGTGTTTTGCGTCCGGGAGAAGGACGCTGCCAGCCCCGGCAGAGGCTGGGATGAGAGGCGTCCGAGGCGAGCATCCCTGACCCCCCTTCCTTCTCCTATTTTCCCGCACAGCAACAACCCTGTGAGGTGGGTTGGGCTGAGACTGGACTAGACTCGCCCAGACGGCTTCCCTGCTGAGGCTCCAGGGCAGCCGACCTCCTGCCCTGGCTCCAAAACGGCTCCTGCTCGATTCCGGTTGGGCTCAGGACACAGCGGCAGATGTCCCGACTTTTGCCGGCAACGGCGGCTGGCATCTCTGGGAAGGGGACTGAGCAGGGATTGCCTGGGCTCCCGACTGCCACCGCCTCCGTCGCAAAGGGAAGGCCCAAAGCTCTCCCCCCTCCTGCCCAGCTTCTGCTCCTCCTTCCTTCCGCTTTCCCAGCCCCATGGTGTGCGTGGTCCTTGCAAGGTGCCAGCTTCCAAGACACTTGGGAGCAAGGGAGATAAGCGGGCTCCCGACTGCCCCATCCAAGCAAGATAGGCGTGGGCCAACTTCCACTCAAGAAGCAGAGCTCCTTCAGGGCAGAATGGACCCTTACTGTGATTTTTCCAAAGCCTTGGAAATGAGCTCCCAGGGATGGGAATGCGGGCTGAAGGGTCCCCAGGGCATCAGTGGGGCAGGCGATGGCATCCCCTGCCAGGTCCTCCACTCTGGAGGCTCCTCCACCCTGGGCCTCTGCAGGTATATGGAGCGGAGAGAAGAGAGCTTGGGGGGGGGGGTTCCTGGCTGTTTCCCAGAGCAGAGCCTTGTACCCCACCCACACCATTTTTTAGCTGGATCTTTGCTAATGGTCTCCTCCTCGCCTGGCTGAATTTTTCACCCTGCGAGGTGACTCCACTCCGTCATGGGCCTTCGTGTCATGATCAGGTCCCCTAACACAGAATTTCCCTGCCATACGCCCAGTTATTGCTTTTCAGGGCTGGGGGCTCCGCTTCCTCCTCAAGGGCCTGACCCACCGAAAGCAGCAGCCAGAGAGGGAACGCAGCCAGTGTGGTTAGTAGCCACAGCAGCCCAGGAACGTGGAAAGGGCACATCAGATTTACTCCAATAATGGGATTTTACAAAGCCGTTTACTACAATTACATAAAATGTCTTTATTACAACTGGGTACCATTATAAAAAACAGCAAAATAATTTTTTTATGTGGAGCCACTTGTTAAAACAAAAGTATTTTTCAAACATTTTAAGATGATGGGATCTTGCCAATCCTGACCTGAGGTGCTGGTGGCAGAGAATGCATAATTTATCCAAATGTTTGCATATTTATACAGTTTTTAAAAATTGGACATTTCTATGCCCTAAAATGATCATATCTGAACCTTTAAATCAATTTTTCCATCACATATACATTTGATTTTAGAATTTAATCTTTGCAAGCTAAAGAAGCCCTTTTAAGTCTGTGACAAGGAAAACTTTTGAGAATAAGATCATTTGCAGCATTAAGAATTATTCTTCACCTCGTAACTAGTGATATGCAGCCATAATATATTACAGTAGATAAAATCACCCAGCGAAGGAAAACCGTTTATCCGCTGGAAAAATAAATAAAAATGAAGAGGAGGGAAAGTTCTCAAAATGGCCGAATGAAAACACTGCCAGAGGGAATTGGGTGGCAGTCTTTACCCCTTTGAGGCAGCCATCTTTCCACCAGCAGAACCCGAAGACCCCAATATTAGAGAGGATTCCTGCCCCCTCCCCATTCACTCTGGAGTCGGGGGGGGGGAGGCTACCCTGTAGGTGGGTGGGGGCTGCTGTGTGTCAGCTGCGAAAGCACTGGGGGTACAAGCAGCTTCCAGGGAAAGGAGTGTGAGTGTCCTGCCCACGTGTGCCATGACACCCAGCAGTCTTATAATTACCGTTATTTGGGAAGAAAGAAAAGAAATAAAAAAAACACCCTGAGGGATGGAGGTGTGTGTGTCTGTGTATATATATATTATTTTAAAATCTGGATATTTTAAAAAGTATAATTTAAGAGTTGCTCTTTTTTTGAGCAAGTCTTTTAGAGCTATGCATAAATAATAAAATAATATTTAATTGGCCATATATACAATCTTAACAGCTTTAGGGGTAAGTCTGTCTCAAATAATTTACGAACCACTCTGAATCCAAGTTAGCAAAGTGACCTTTCTTCACCTGAATTCACAAGCCTTCAAGGAAGTATAAGAAAATAATCATTTAAAAACTTCTGAATTTTAAGCCTCCTTGGAACAGATTGAAGATGCATCACATCTCTTCCAGAGGGGAGACCAGCTTGCTCTGAGGGGGTCCCCACAACTGCTCACCAAAGGGTGGGTTTAACAGTATTGCTCTTAGTCCGATGACCCTGTGCAGACGCTGTGCGGGCGGTCCCTACGAGTCCCTCAAAGTCTGCTGACCAGCCCCCTTTTCTTTGCCTAGTGGGGGGGGAAGAGCTGGTAGGTGCAGCTGGCAGTCACGGTGGCCCCTTACCAGAAAAGGGTCCCCCATTCTCTGGCAGCCACCGCTTCCCAGCAGCAGGAGGTGCTTGCAAGCAACAATTCGAGGGTCAAATGAGCCTCGCAGGTTCTTTCATCACCACCGCCAAAGTCAGATCCTTGTGAATTTCAAATGCAGAAGGGGGAAACGCCACGTGGGCCCCCTTCCTTTGCATGTGGTACGGGGCTGAAGGCCTGACTGCAGCGGGCTTCTCTGGCAGCCTTTCCTGGTTGTTGCTACCGTCCAACTATTAGCACCGTTGTGGAGGAGTTGCGATCTTGGCACAGCCACTGTTTCAACAGGCCAGCAGTTTGAGAGGTCATGTTTTGCCCAGCCTAACGCTTCGGCCTCTGGGTAGCCTTGAAAAGACTGCGCAGCTGGGGTTGCTGCCCCTTCTGCCTGCCTGCTCCGGCCTTCTTCTCGGCAGGCGGCCTTGAGGGGCGGCTGGTGATGCCCCGAGCGATGCGGTCACAGTGAAAAGCTTTGGCTCCACTGACGGAGCCGCCATGGCTGTTCTGAGCCAAGGTTCTGCCAAGCGCTCCCACCGGTTAAGGCAAGGCGCTCCAGCCGGCCAGGGGCTCCCGGAGGGAGGGGCCTGGGGAGGAGGGCAGAAGGCAGCCAGCCTGCGCCTGCGTAGAGCTCTTGTGGAAGGAAGATGAGGATGGGAAGCTGCCGGCTCCTCCTGCTTCCTGGGACCGGCCCCTGGGCTTTGCAAAGCACCTTCAAGTCCAGATGGGGAGGGGGCTGTATCTCCTGGTGTGGTGAGAGGGTTTTTTTTGGGGGGGTGGAAGGGAGGCTCACCATCTGGCAACTAGCAGCCTGAGAAGCCCCCAAACAGGTCCAGCAACTTTCCTGGAGGCCAGGTCGAGAGCGAGCAGCAGAGAGAGCCCCATTCAGCCAGGCAGGGAGGGGCAAATCTAGCCCTCCCAGGGTCGGGGGAGGACAGAGGGAGCAACCCTCCCCTCTCCCGGAGACCAGCCAGAGTGTCCCCCATGTTTCAGGTGGGGCCGAATGCCCTTTTCCATGCGTAGTTCCAGATGGAGAAGCACTTCTGGCCGTTGGGAAATGCAGAGGGTCTTTTGCGGGACACCAAGAGTGGCCAGGAGTGCCAGGCAGGCACCATCCCTTCGGGTCGCTAAGCCTTGCCTCGGGGGAGGGAAAGTCCTTCCAGGTGCTCAGCTGGTGGGAGGAAGACTGGCATCAGCAGGGCGGGAGGGGAGGGGAGCGGAGCCCGTCCATCCATCCGTCCGTCCGTCCATCCGGTCAGCAGCAGAGAGGCCAGGCCGTGCGCCAGGGGGGCTCTCTGCTACGTCATGGTGATCACTTGGCAGGCGCCGTTCTGGCAGGAGGGGCTGGGGGCCTCCGTGGTGGTGCGGCCCTTGGGCGGCCACTCCGGGTCCACCAGCAGCTCCTGGGCCAGGTGCACGTAGCGGGCCTTGGGTGGCCTCTTCTTCAGGCCCAGCAGCCCCAGCAGGGCGCATCCGTGGCAACGGTCCAGCCCCTCCTGGAAAGAGACAGAGGGTGGGAAGCTGGGCAGCCCCGCTGGCCTGACCCTTGGCCCCTCAAACAAGGCAAAAAGGGGAGGATTCCTGAGCCGACTATCTGTACCTCCTAACCCCCCCACTGCCCCCCCCTTCCCCAGGGTGCTCTAATTCAGCTGCAGACCAACTGAGCATCGTCCCCTGCCCACACGGGAGCCGAGAGGGGAATGCTGTAGCCCAACCTGCCAGTCCTCTAAACTGGGGGAGAAGACCCCCATCCCCACTCACCATCTGGCCCACTTCGCTACCCACTTTCTCTATCCCCTGGAGCTTCTGGGGGTAGGGGACTGCAGCAAAGCCAAGACCCTAACCCTGCCCTACTCTCCCCACCACAACGTGCCCCGCCCCCACTGCCCGCCAAGACCTCCACAGGCGAGTACAAGCTCTATCTCCACCGGCAGCTGAGCCCCCCCACCCCCACCTACTGCCTTCGAAGGGGGGCCGCTGCATGCTTGAAGAGGGGGGAAACATGCAGAGTTCCAACCTGAGACGGGTGGGAGGAGGAGGAAGAGGAGGAGGAGGAGGAGGAAGAGGAAGCTAGGCGGTCTTCCCCTTGCTTGTCTCGACTGAAGAGGACCTTCCAAAGGACCATGTCAAGGAGAAAGTTCTGTGATTTGATCCAAGAAGCAGGGAGAATCGAGAAGGCACAATCAGGAGAGGCTCCAGAACCAGAGCAAAGTCGGGGCCATTAAGTCAGTGCATAGAAGGAAAGCTGGGGAGGGGGCTCCCAGGAGGAGGGGGGGCGGCAGACAGGCGCATGCAGAGGGCAACCATTCCCGCCCAGCACATCCGGTGCCTGGATCGTGGGTCCCTCGTGCTCTCAGCGCCAGGGGGGCCTCCGGAGCTCCCCCTTAGGAGAGGCTCAACTAAGTCCCAACTACAGCCAGGCTTGAAGAAGCCCACCTGTTTCGGAAGAGGGGGCTAAGCAGAATCCCACCCCCTTTCGGGTCTGGCAGGGCCAGTCGTGGGGCTGCCTGCTCGGCCTCCCCTCCAGCAGGAAGACCGGCTCCCATGGCTTACCTCCACCAGCATGGACACCGCAGCATTGGCCATGACCAGGAGAAGCACCGTGACACGCCACGCGTGAGGCACGCAGACGAGCTGTGGAGCAACCACACACTCAGAGGCTGGGCGGCTGCACCTCCTGGGCAGGAGCCCCCGAGGGCCACACTGGGACAGGGGAGAAGCCCACCCTAGGCGGGTTCCCGGGAATGCCATCCTCGAGGCTCCCCAATCAGCTCCCCTTGCCTGGCCCCTCCCCCAGACGCGTGTTGGCTCTAGAGCCAGAGGGGCCACTGCCGCAAAGCCCACTCCAAGGAGGGTGGGGGGAAGGGCTCAGCTCCCAGGGAGGGGGCCGAGGCTGTGGCTGGGGGCCAGACGCCTCCCTCGCCTACCTCCAAGAAGGATTCAATGGCTGCCACCGGGTGCAGCAGGATGGTCAGAGCAAAGGCGTAAAGGGCCACGACAGAGACCACGAACAGATCTGGGGAGGGAAGAGGGGTCAGCAGATGACAGAACAACCCTGCCTGCTCCACCCCTGCCCTGATGGGGGGCCAGTGTTGATACCTTTTGCATGCCAGCGCTTCCCTCTAGTGGCGGCCCCAAGACCTTCCCCGCCAACCAGTCTCTGCTCAGGGGTGTGTGTGCATGCGTGTACACGTGCAGCCTTTGCAAGGCTCCCGGCCTACCCCCAAACCAAGCGGCTCTGCTCCTCCCCAGGGCCACGTACAATTCCTGTAGCAGGGCTGGCGGAAGGGCCGGCCCTTGGAGAAGACCACGGCCACGATGAGGTACTGGAAGCTCGAGATGAAGAAGAGAGTGGTGTTCTCGTAGTTTCGGATGTTGTGCTCGTCGTGATGGGAGACGTTATCTGGCTGGGAAGCGTTGGCCATGGCCGAGAGGTTGCAGGCGCTGGAAGACAAGCGGAAGGGAGGATTGGGCTCTGCCACTGGCTTCCTCCGCGGGCATCCAGCACAGCCAGGCCCAGGGCGGGAGGGAGCAACCAGACAGACCCTAAACAAGCTGCCCCCCCCTCCTTGCCAGGCTTTCTGCAGGCTAAGCAGGGAAGCATCGTCTTCATTGGAGGGCGGGGGGGAGAACAGACCCAATCCTGCTCTGCAGCACCCCGGAATCTGGTCTCTGCTCGGTCCCAGCTCAGCTGCAGGGGCCCCCGAGGCCCCACCCCCCGCCCTGAGCAGCCTTCTCGTTCACACTCTAGGAGGCGCCCATGTTCCCACTCTTGGCTCCAGAGCCTCAGCTGGGCAAGGTCTGTAAAGGGGAAAGGAAGCTGGGCGGCTTTACCTATCTCCCTCCAGAGGCTCACTTTAAACTGCAGCCAGGATTGAACTGGGCTATTCTGACCCCCGGCCAGGCTGGCAGCAAAAACTCAGGGAGAATCTGAGCTTCCTTTCATCAGATGCTGGGAACGGCTAGGCTGAGGCACCACTGAGCGAGAAATGGCTCAAGCTGCATAAAATGTTTAACTGAGCAGGAAAATCCTCTCACAGGTCTGCAATCTGCATGGCCAACCTCCCTTCCGTTCCCATCTCACCCCAATCTAAGTTTCTGCCTCGTAATAAAATTGGCTGAAAAAGTGCTATTAGAGACTCCTTATTTTTGCTAAAACATTAGGAAGCCTTGTTCCAAAAGAACAATATGGTGAAGAAGAAAATATTTAGGTCCTAAACCGGCTAGTCTCTTCCCAGCATCCAAAGTGCAGATGGTGAAAATGTTCTGCCTTTGAAAAAAAAATAAGGCGGAAAAGCTGGTCCTGATTTTTCGGCCACGCAGACGAGCGTGGCTCTCTTCCCGCCAGAGGTCTCGCCTTCCTCTGCTGGAGGAAGAGGGTGAAAGTGGCAGGGGAGAAGCCCATTTTATGAACCCACCTGGGGTTGGGGAAGGGGAGGAGGGTTTCCGTTGCCCTTGAAATGTGCAGAGACCAGCAGCTGTCAGGATCCTGCTGCTGCTGCTGCTGCTGTTAGGTCTCACCTGGAACGCATCTCCCCCGCCCCCCCCACACCCACCCACGGCTTCTAAGTACGCCTGCAGATACTTGGCAGAAATCTTGGTGGCAAAGCCGCCACCCTACTAGCCACAGCCTTTTAGGGGCAAGGAAGGAGCACTGGTTCACAGGCTCTGCGGCCCCTCCTCTCAGAGCAACTCTTCCCATCTCCGGGTGGGTAACTAACAGCCTTCTCTGAACTTTTGGGTGGTGGTGGGGAAACAGAACACGGCCGACGTCCCCTCACAGCGAGTGAGTGCGGACAGGGTTTCCGTGGGGCCACACAGCAGCACCTCAGCCTTAGGCACCGAGGCTTTGGGCTCTGCTGAGACAGCCGGAAACAAGGCAAGAGCCGTTCTGCTGGGTCGGGTCAGGGCCTGCCTTAGCCCAGCACCTGGATTTTCCCAGGGTCCAACCGGGTGCCTCTCCCGTGTTTTGTCAGTACTCAAAGCAGAAAAATGCTGAGGAAAGGGGAGGACCAAGCAACCGCTTGCCAAGCTAGACAGTTTCACAGGCTGCAGAAGTCTTGACGGCCACTAGGTGACAGCAAAATGCTCAACTTGCTATAACACCCGGCTGCCATCTAGTGGGGGAAGGCTCAGAATGCAGATTTCCTGAATCCCAGCTCAGGACTCTGGTAGTGAGAAATACATGCGTGCCCTACTCCGTGGCCTCTTGTCATGCACGCTTTCTCTGTGCCACGGCTGGGGAACAGTTACCCACTCCCGAAGCCGTGGCAACTGAAACGATTTCTGAAGAGGTACGGAAGCAGCTGGAAAGGGGCTTCCCAGTAAAAGCCGGGAGAGCCTTGCTTGCCAGGGCCACTGTTCTCCCTGGGGCCGCAGGGGTGACCTCAAGCGCGCTGGATTAGCATGCTGGCCACTTACTCTGAGAAGGGGCTCCAAGTCTCGTACCAGGGCTGCTGCTTGACCCACAGGAAGCCCAGAACTTGGAAACCTAGGCAGATGAGGATCTGGGACAGGACGGAGAAGAGGAGGGCCCCTGAGATGAGGCCGGAAGGCGGCCGCTGGGCCACAAGCTCTTTCCACGCAGGGTTCAGGCTCACTGCAGGGAGAGGAGAGGGGGGCAGTTAGGGAAATCTGCTCACCAGAAGAAACCACACAAAGGACAGCAAAAGTCTTTGGACTGACACAAATTAAGCTCTTTGGGAGAGACTGGCTGAGTTCATACACGATGACAAATTAGGTTGCAAAGGAGGAGGTTAGCCTGTCGGGAGGCCTTCCCCTCCTGCCCCCCTGCGGGGCAAAACGGCCCAGGAACCTTTGCACTGGAGAAAAGCCTTTGCCTGGGCCCCTCAAGGAAGCCACCAGGCTGGGAGGGGGAGGACAAGAGCCTCCTCCTTCATCTCTCTGCAGCCAGGTAGGGATCCCAGTGCTTCAGATTCTCCTCCAGGGGAGAGACCACTTGCTCCCCCAGCACAAGCCCCAACCCAGAGGCCCCAGCCTGTCCTACTCACTGGTGAAGACCAGCACCAAAATGATGGCCAGGTCGATGAAGAGGAACTGGAAGTCTCCCAAATTGCTCTGGACCTGCAGAAGAGAGTTTGCACCTTCATCAGGGGGTGGGGGATGCAGCTACTCCTCCCCCCTGGCCCCTGCCTCCCCTCCCCACCAGGCTGAGTTTCGTGCTCCCCCTTCACAGCCCTTCCTGAGTCCTCTCCATGGGGCCAGTCCTGGGAACCCCTGCAAGGTGGCTGCTAGGGAAGGCATCCTGCGGCCGTCTTGTCTGGGCAAAGGCACAGGGGCAGGGATGGAAAGGAGCACCTTCCCCCTCCCCTCTGAGTGCCTGGAAGTGGCAGCCCCTTCCCCGCTAAAGCACCCCGCAGCTGCTTCTCCCCAGAACAAGAAGGGAAGGGAAGAACCGTTTCTGCTTTTTATTCCTGAAATCCGGATGGCCGGATTTTAAAGTAGGGACTTTGTAAAGACGATTCTGCCCACCTGGAAGGACTCCCCTGTCCTGCCCTCTCAGCGGGGGGAACCTCTATCATCCCAGCAGCACCCTGGCTTGTCATTACATTTTCCTTAAGATTAATAGCAATTGTACGTATACTGATTTCCTTGACTCTTCCATCCTCCAGAGTAGAGAGGGGGATGCCTCACTTTCTTCTTGCGGTCGCTGAGTATCTCTGCTAACCAGATCCTCCTAAACCTCCCTCTGAGGCTTGTACCAATCTATGCCCTCCCCCCCTCCCCCCACTTTTGCTGGTAGTCCAGACCTGGGCCCACCTTAAGCGGCAAGCACATCACACAGAACACACTCGCGGCCCCTGGAGCCTCCCCCGGGACGGGCGCCACAGGAGCTCGGGGAAGGTGCCCAGGGACATCCTGCCTCTCCCAGAATGGCCAGAGACTCACGGAGTACAGCAGAGTCACGCTGAGGTACTGGATGATGCTATATAAAGCCATGAATTTGAACACGCAGAAGGAAGTCATTAGGGCAGCCCGGCCTTCCCTGCAAAAGCAAAGCAGCAGGCATGGAGACAACCACAATCCCGCCCATCTCCACTTTTCCTCGGGGGGGGGGGGTAGCCAAGAATTCCTGCTCAGCCCATCTCATAAGGGAGGGGGCTTGTGTGGCCGGGGAGAGCCACCCGCTATTCGCCCATGCACATCTTGTGCAAAAGGGAAGCACCACGTCTCAGGGCAGCCCAGGACCCCGAAAGGCCAGGCCCATCTGGGAAAAGGTTCCGGCTCTTGCAACGTGGGGGCCAAAGCAGGAGGCAGCCTGGGTGATTCCGTGACCCCCAACCCTCCCAGGGAAGGAAGCGGCTGCTCTGGCATGACACCCACTTGGGCGGTGGAGCCTCGGCTCTGTGGCCTGAGCACCACGTCCGGACGGGCTTAGCCAGTGGCCGGCAGACCTCAGCATGGTCCCCCTGAAGGGCCAGCCGCCCTGGTGCTCGGCCCGATGGAGGAGGGCCCTCCGGCTATGCAACGCCAAACCCTTTACCTGATCAGGTTCGGCACGCAAGAGATGCTGGCTGTCCTGGAGGTGAAGGGAGAAGCAACGGAGGCTTCCAGCTCGGAGAGTGAAATGCCGCCATGGGCCCTCTTCAGAGCCTGCCCAGGAAGAAGAGAGGTTGAGAGGGACCCAACTCTTTGGCCCCAACTGAGCAGCTGCAGTGGGGAGGGGGGAATACTCACGCCACAGTCGTTCGCTCCGTCCCCGCACATCCCCACATGGTAGCTGCAAGAGACAGCAGAGAGGGTGAGCAGGGGCGGGTGGGGAGGGGGCGTTCCAGGGATCCCCCAGGAGAGTCATCCAGCAAAGGTTCCCACAAACTGCTTCCCTGGATGTACCCGACCAGCCCCCTTGGATGACCAGCCTTCAAGGGGTCAACAGAAGCAAAAGCCCTCCTCGGCAGCCCCTCCCCCACTTTTGGGAAAGGTGACCCCAGAGGCTGATGGGCCATGGGCAGGAGGAGATGCTTCTTACGTGTGCTCTCCCCCCCCCCTCCCCCCAGCAGCAGCAGAGCCCAAGGCCAGGCAGCAGCCAGCTCCCTGCTCCAGTCTCTCTCGGGTCTGGTGACCTTGGCAGCCCTGCCCCCACAAAAGGGCAGAGATCCTGCTTGTTGCCAGGTGCCGAGCAGGAGCAGCAGCAGCAGCAGCGAGGTTCTGCCTGTTCTTGGGGAGGAAGTGGAGGGGGGGAGCTGCCATCCTGTACTTACTCCACATTTTGCAGGGCCTCCACCAGCTGCGTCTTTTGGTCCGGGGCCATGCGGGCAAAGACCGTGCCGTGCAGAACAAGCTGGAAGGCAAGGGGAGGAATCTCTCAGCATTCGGGGGTTGGGGTGAGGGAAGGACAACAGTTGCTGCGTTGTGTGTGTGTGTGTGTGTGTGTGTCTGTGTTTGGCAACAGGGGGAAAAGTTCAAGGCATCATTCTTTTCCTTTAGAATGCACCTTTAACTGTGAGGAAACATTTAGCATCTTTTCATTCTGCAGTATTTCTCAGGAGGAGGAGAGGGGGCGCCTCTCTAGAACTGCTGCTGTGGCCCCCCTTCCTGCTCCCCCCAGGGGGAAAAGCCTCAGAAAGTCCAAAGGAAGCGCAGGCTCAGTTCTGGCTCTTTCAAGGCTGGGAAAAGCCAGAGGGGAGAAGCTCTGTTGGAAGCGTGGGGGCCTGGGGGACCTCCCCATCGGCCCTCCCTGGAGGCGCACTCAGGGGCGGAGCTGCCCCACGGGCAGAGCGAGACCCCCAAAGCTGGGCAGAGACAGACCTTGGGCACTAGGTCCTGGAAGTGCTCCTGGATGACAGCGAAGGACTTCCCGTTCATTGCAAAATGGAACCTGGTTTTGTGGGAATCTTCATAGTTCTGCTGGGCAAGTTTAATAGGAATATCCTGC
Source organism: Pantherophis guttatus (assembly GCF_059756535.1). Taxonomy (NCBI): domain Eukaryota; kingdom Metazoa; phylum Chordata; class Lepidosauria; order Squamata; family Colubridae; genus Pantherophis; species Pantherophis guttatus. Next base: position 357,906 of record NC_142068.1, on the reverse strand, counting down.
AACAGAAGAGAAGCGACATCCCCGTTTCAGTTTAGGACCTATAAATTTCCAGTGAATAGTTAAGCGCAGGTGCTAAAAGCAGCACCTCCTGAACCGATGTTTGACGTGTAAAGTCAACAAAATCTGTCACTGCCACCTAGACCTGACAAAGAGGGGGGGGGGGAGTGCTGACTCAACATTGCCACAGATCTAATATCTGATCTGAAACACCTGCAAATTTAGCACTGATTAGGCTTCCTATCTAAGGGCAACCAATTACTTATTTTATTCATTAAATTTTTATGTTGCCGATCTCTCTTAGATGTGATTCTGGGCAGCTTACAACTTATAAAACAAGGAAAAACTTAAAGTATCAAAACATTAAAACCTACAGAGATTAAAATATGATTAAAACCCAGAAGGAAGTAAGGGTGTTGAGCCAATCATCATTAACAAGGCGTGTCCATGGAGCACCCAGCTTAAAAATAAATATATGAAAGTCACACCTTCCAGGCCCAGGCAGGCATCCAACTCAGGGCAGCCTTCCCCCCCCACCCCCACCCCCACCCCCACCCAAAGGGGGGAACTGCACAGACCATCGTCGGCCTAGCCCTTCCAGGGCAGGGAGGTTCCGGAGGGCCCAGGGGATAAAAGGGATAAAATCCAGCCTGGGGGCCTTTGGAGAGCCCCCGTCACCCAGGTCCCATGGTTGTCCCAGAAGGGGCTTTTTTTTTTTGCAAGAGGCAGCTGGAGCGTCTTGGGTTTTTTCCCCCCCTCCTCCTCCTCCTCCAGGGAGCTTCTTCAGGGAGGCCGGGGCCTTTCTCCTCCTGTGCCTCTGCCTTCCTTCCTTCCTTCCTTCCTTCCTTCCTTCCTTCCTTCCTTCCTTCCTTCCCGCAGGACCTGTTTTCTTCCCATGGCACAACTTCCCTCCCAGCTGAAAGTGCAGATTGGGGGAAAGTGTGTGTGTGTGTGTGGGGAGGCTCTCCCTTGAACTGCACTTAAGGGTCTCTCCCTGCCCTCTGGAGGACCCCCTTCACCTCTGAGTTGATGGTGGGCGTGGCGTTGGGAGCCCTCTCGAGGGCATCTGCGTGGTGCCACTTGATCCTGGCGGGGTGCCCATCCTTGGGAGGTAGCGCTTCAGCCACAATGACCTTGTCCTGAGGTAGAATCATGCCACAGTCCCGAGCCACAGAGATGGCGGTCAGCATGTTATCGCCTGGGAAGAAACAGAGTTTGGCCAGGGCTCAGCTGCTCCCTGACAGTCCTCATGCCAGCAGCAGTTCACATAAACACACAATCACACACATGCATAAACACCCCCACCCCCCCTTAGCAATCTGGCCTTTTCAAAGTACTGGAAGGGACCTGGAAGTCCTTCCTTAAGCAAACAGATGTTCTGAATGCCTCCAGTGCTTTCCTGCTGATGTTCATCCCCTTGTGCTGATCCCTCGGCTTAAATGTTTATCTTAAGGGAGCAAAGATGGGGATTTAGAACTGGAAGCAAGATTAGGTTTGGATCTGATTTAAGAATCTATCCCTATTAGGACTTCAGGTTGTCCCCACCAGGGGAGACGGCAGAAAAACTAGAAACCTGCTGGAAAGGAAGTCCAGCCTCCTTCCAGTGAGGAGCACCTGAACCCAGCAAAGCGCGTCCGGGGGGGGGAGGGAAGGGGGGGAACAAAGCACAATAGCCTCTGTCTGACGGTGGCTCTGACCCTTTTCCTATCGCAGCCCAAGAGGCTGAATCACCTCAGCCACAAACGGGGGGGCTGGCTGGGCCAGGGTCCCTGCCACCTCCTATGCCCTCCTTCACGGGCAAAGCCGGGGAAGGGAAGTGCTCCAAATGAGAGAGAACCGTGGCTAAGCAAGCACAGGCCCCTCTGGAGGAAGCGTGCAAGGGAAGGCCCCCTCACCAACCTGTGACCATGACGGTGCGGACGTTGGCTTTGTGCAAGTCGTGGAGGACGGCGGGAGTTTCCGGCTTCAGCTTATTCTGCATGACGATGAGCCCCATGAAATCCAGGTTGGTCTCGATGGTGTCTCTAGGGCAGGAGAGGCGGCGCCATGAAAATCAGGCTGGGCTTTGCAGCGGGATCAAGCCTGGGAAGCTGCTACGACTGCCGAGCACCAATTCCCCTTGGAATTCAACCTCACCCCTTTTCACTAGAGAGGATGAGGATTCAGATCCGGCACGGGCACCCAGGCAGACCCAGGCCCAACCCAGTCAGCCTTGAAAGAACCCTGGTCTCTCTCAGGTGCTGGTAGACACCCGGGGCAGAGCCGAGGTGCAAGGAGGGAGGACGCCACCCAGACTCAGCTGCAAGGGGGAGGAGGAGCTGCCGGAGAGGCAGGGAGGGTCACCCACTTCCGAGGGGGGAATGGCAAAGGCCCCTCTCTGCCAGGGGACGGAGCAGACCCAGGCAGAGAAGGAAGCACTTGCCGGGCACCCCTCAGCCCTGCTCAACACATCCCCTGTGAGGACCGGGCAAGGCTGGAGGCCACTCTGAGAGCAGAGGCTTTCTAGGAGATGCTGCTCCTCTCATGTGTGTGTGTGTGTGTGTCTGTGTGTGTCTGTGTTGGAGTGCCTGGACTACCCCACCGCCCCCCTCCCCCAAAGCCCCATCCACTCACCGGGCCACGTTTTGCACCTTGTGCCAGTTGAGCTTAGACTCCAGCTTCCTGTGAGCCAGAGCGATCACCCGGAAGCCCTGCCGGGTGTAGTCCTCCAACACCCGCTCAAAATCAGCCGGCACTGGGAAAGAAAGAGAGGCCACCGGCTGAATGTCACGCCAGCAGGACCTCGGCCACCCTCCCCCCTGGGAGGTAGGGCAGGGGAGCTTACCGGTGGCTGGCTTGCACAACCCTGCGACCACTTCCGGGGCCCCTTTCATAAAGGCATCCATCTTCTTCTCCCCCAGGATCCGGGCCACCACGCACATCCGCTGAAGCGCAGAGGAGAAGGGGAACTGCCGCACAATCCCGATTTCGTAACTGGCCTGGTCAAGAAAGGAGCAGGTGAAGGGAGGCACTCGATGACCATCCGGCGGGGGGCCAAGGGGGGCCGCAGCCGCCAAGGGGGTGGAGGGGAACCACTCACCGAGAGTTGAAACAGCTCCTGCAAGGGAAGAAGAGAAGAGAGTTTTCTGCAGGACTGCCTGTGACGGAAGCCGCCCCAAGCAGCAGGGGCAGCCCAGGGGGGTCTTGAGCCATGTGGGAGCCCCCCACCCAATATGCCACGGTAGGAACACTCGTTGCAGCCGGGCAGAGCCTGGGCTCTCCCAAGGTGGCCCTGGGGACGGCTCCTGGAAGAGGCAGAGGCAGCCCAACCAGAGGGTGGGAAAGGAGGAAGGGGCCAGGGGACCCACCATTTCCTTGTTGTTTCCAGCGTTGAAGTCTGGAAGAAGCTGCTTAGCTGGCCGGACAACCGTGGGCATAATCCGGTTGTGAAGGGCCGTTTCCTCCTCTGTGGCCTCTTCAAGCACCTGAAGGGAACGGAGCCCCCGAGGCATCCATCAGCACAAACTCCCTCCCGCCTCCCCCCAGGCAGCTTGTTCTCCTCCCGGAGGGATGGTACTCACCCATCCGGTGGCTTCAAACATCTTCAGATCAAGCGGATCTCCAGAGAGCACCCCTTCGATCTTGGTGAGGGAATGGCAAGTGGCCATGCAGGCCACGAAGGGCGACCGCATCAGGCTTTCCTTGCAGGCGCTCTCCTCGGGCAGCTGGAAGCTGAATGGAGCAGAGGGAGGGAGGATGAGGAAGGCTCCTCTGGCCAGAGCAGGCTTCACCTGCCCTTCAGTGGAAATGGCAACCCAAACACCAATGAGGGGGCTGATCTGCATGGCCCACCCCAGACCCAGGACAGCTTGGGTGGCCAATAGGGTCCTGGCCACCCGGTGGCTGAGGAGCAGGAACTCCCCCCCCCCCCCCAAGGATTTTGCTCTTCTCTGACTTACCGGGCATTTTCAACCCTTTGGATGCCCCAGAGGTCCAAGCCATCCTCCGTCAGGGTCCCGGTCTAGGGGGAAGAAGGGCACTTTATGCAGAGTGGTGGCCGTGGGGCTGAGAGGGCCACCCCTGGCTTCACCAGCCGCTTGGCAGGCCTTTGGGGGCCACAGCCAGAAAGATCCGACAGCAGATCTGAGACAAGCCAGGCCCAGTGAAGAGCCACAGAAACCCTCCCAAAACTGGCCAGGAAACACCAACCCATTGGGAGATGGAGAGAATCTGGCTCCTTCTGGTGGCTGAGACTGCATTGAGTGCTGCCCCCCCCCCGCAAAGCTGAGGGAGGGGATGCGCGAGGCCCCCTCCCTCCCTCCCAGGTGTCCCCAAGAGACAGGACTGCAATTACAATCCTGGAAGATGAGAGAAGCCCCCGCAGCAGCTGGGAAGGCTGTGCCTGTGCCTGCTCCCCCTGCAAAGCCGAGCAAAGGAAACCCCCTGGCTCTCCTCTCCTCTCCTCTCCTCTCCTAGCCCAGCCTTCCTTCCTTTGGCTGGCACCCAAGGAAGCCTGCAGCCCAGAGTGGTGAAGGATGAGCAGGACAAGTGGAGCTTAGTGGCTTTGGCCAGGCCCCAGTTCAAGCATCTCCTCTTCTCGGCCTCTGCCCCCCCATCACGCCACCACCACCCCACTCGCAGAGGCTCCCAAGGGGGGAAAGGCTGGCCCAGCCAGAGAAAAGGATGGGCAGCCTCAGAGCTCAATGATGGGGCTCTCAGCTTCCCCCCACAGCTCCCAGAGAGGCCTGGATCGGCCAGTGTCTCCGCCTGTCCTGCTCTCCATCCCCCTCCGCCTCCCCAGATTCTGTCAACATGGCAGCAGCCGGGGCTGAATTCCTTGCTGGCCCCTGCTGTGCAGACTTCCTCCCACCCCCCCCATCCCCATCTCCCCTCTTCCCAAATGGCTCCTTTCCTTGGCTTTCCCAGCCAAACAAGGGATGGGCGGTCACACACGGAGCCCTCGGGAGGGGGGGGCACTGAGCCTTTGCAAAGCAAGGCTGGCTTTTTGGCTGGGTGGGGAGGGGGCTGCGTACAGGGGGCCTCTTCCAAGTGACAAGGGGCCTCCACCAGCTTCCAAGTTCCAACCACGACGCCCCCCAGCCGCTCTGCCACCACCGAGAGCATCGGAAACCGCTCTCAGGCAGCCTGGCCTCAGTTGCCGATCTACCACCACCGAGCGGTTTACAAGGAGCGGATCAGTTCTAGCCGATCAGTTAGGAGGCTTCTTGGCTTCTCAATTTAAAGCTACTGAGTCATGTGACGGCATTTGGGGTGCTTAGCAACCTGTCTGCATTTGCAACTCTTTGCAGTCAGTGACCTAACCATGATTTCAGCGTTTCTTTTGCCGGAAACTCCCTTTTGCTCCTGATTTCCGGCAGAAAATGATGTCATAGATTCATCTAACCGGGAGTGTTAGCTTACTACCACAAAAAAAGGTCGTAATTGAGGACATGCATGTGGTGACCCAGTTAATAGCCAACATGACTTACGATTGTATTTCTGGAATCCATTACGGCTGTAAGTTAAGGACTGCCTATCACCTAGGAGGGGTCAGGCTGACTTTTGGAGAGAATGCTAGCAGCAGGGCCCCCACCCAGCAGCCCTGCCCCTCCGGACTGGATTCAGGGGCTGAGCAAGCTTGAGGCCAGAGAGGACCTGGGGGGGGAGGGGGCTCTTTCAGCACCTACTCCCCTTCCTTCCCTCTGTTCTTCAACAGGGGCCTGAGGGCAGCAAAAGAGAGCTGGGGCTGGGGGCTCCCCCCTCCCTAGTTCATGAGCCCCCCCTCCTCCCTGCAGCCCAGGAGAGCGTGGCCAGAGGCCGGACCTTGTCAAAGCACACGAGATTCAGCTGCCCGCAGATGTTGATCCTCTGAGGGCTGATGCAGAAGATGCCGACCTTCTTCAGCCGCCGCTGTGCGTAGACGATGCCGGCTGTCATGGCGGCTGGAAGAGCCGGAGGGACCGTGATGGTGATGATGTCTAGGGACTCGATGATGATGATGCGGGCGGGAACCTGGAAGGAGGGCTGGGCATCAACCTCCTTGCTGGAGCTGGGGAAGGCCTCAGGGAGGGCAGTTGGCAGAGGGCAGGTGCTCCCGGCCAGCCATCCCAGCCTGGCCCAGGAGGTGGCTCTGTGGACAGCAGAGGCGCCACCCACGCCAGCCCCTCGCCCGTTGCCTAAGGGCAGACCCCGAGAACTGAGCCAGCACTGGCACGGTCGGTTCTGCCACGGGGGGGGGGGGGGGCGTCGCCAGCCAGCCCTTGACTGCCTACCTGGTGGAGGATGCTGATGACGATGGTGTACAGGAACCCGATGCCCGCCACACCCACCAGGCAGAGCAGGAAGAGGTAGGCCTCGCGGTAGAGCTGGAAGTCGGTGGGCTTTGGGTACAGGATGGAGCGCACCAGCTGCCCTTTCGAAGTGCTGAAGCCTGGATCCCCAAAGAGCGGATCAGAAGGGAGGCCTGCCCCGCATCTTGGCCACAGCCTGGCCAGAAAGCTGCCAAAGGGGCCTGGAGGCTACCGCCCACTAGAAGAGCCGGAGGCCCAGGCAGGCGGGTGAAGCTCGTGACCCAGGGCAGCTCCCTCCAGTGGGGGAAGAAGAATCTTGGGGGAAAGGAGGAAATGAGCCTCATCTTCCGGGGGAACGGAGGGCAGAGAAGAAAGACCATTACGAAATCAAAACAATCTCCGAGGAGCCAGGGGCCGTCTGCAGCCATTCCTTTTTTCAGGAGGGATGAAGAGTTGCATGGAGCCTCACCAAAAATGGAGGGTCAGAGGGCATGGCCTGTTTCACTTGTGCCAGCCCTCAGGAGAGGCATGTAGGGTCAGGGATGTGGCCCAGGTAACCCAGACCCAGACAGGCTGCAGCACAGCCATTCAGCAATCTCTCCAGAGGGATTCTGACCCCCCCCGCCCCCCACCCACCCCCTCAGGGAGCCCACAGGCCTCATGCATGTCTGAGGCAGAGAAGGTCCAGAGAAGGACCCCAAAAAGGGTACCCAGGCAGCCACTCAAAGGGGCCTTGCTGTGGGGCAAGCAATGGATTGGCACCGAGGGAGCTGGACCTCCTGGCAGAGGCTGGCAGCAATAGCCCACACCCCAGAAGACAAGCTCGGGATATAAAAAGACTATCCAACTGTAAGGAAATAGATATACTGAAATATTAGAATTAGTAGAAACTTGTGATTTGTTTCCTGCAGCGTGTGTGTGTGTGTGTGTGTGTGTGTGTGTGTGTGTATGATATATGATGTTTTTGTATACCTCCATGCTGTAAATATTTGTTTACAAACCAAATTCCAGGGAATACCCAAATCAAAGATGCCAGTTGATGAAGTTGACAATAAAATGCAGAGAATTGAAGATGAGATTGTTATGATACAATTCCGGGCGATGGAATTTGCCATACGGCTTCGGGGAATTCGAGAGGAGGAGAGACAGGACTTGAGACAGGTTTGCTCTGAAGCCTTGGCTAAGATTTTACAAGCTAATCCTGATTTGGTATTTCATAAAATAGATAAAATTTACAGAGTGAACTCTTGGGTGGCCAGACAAAGACAACTGCCTAGAGATGTGGTCATATACTTTACTGAGAGAGAAATTAGAAATGATATCCTGCAAAAATCTTTTCACACTTCTGGACAAGTGGGGGGCTCACGACTTGAAATTTTTAAAGAATTACCTCCTAAAATGCTGAAAGCTAGAAAAGAATTTGGTTTTCTTGTTAAGGAATTGAAAAATTTACAGATACCCTTCCGGTGGGACGCACCAGCTGGGATAATTTTTAGATATAAGGGAGAAGGATATCGGTTGAATACCGTGGAGAAGGCACAACACTTTTACAGCACTATTCTTAAGGAAAGAACACCATCTCCACGTACATCTACAGTTTTGGAGATTAAGGAGAGTGAAGAGAGGCAATTGAAAGAACAGTCTAAGCAGGAATTAGAAAACGTGCAAGGTGCAGAAGGAGGTTTTCTGAGTGAGCCCTTGTTGGATTCTTCTCCAATTTTGGATTTGATTCAGTTGACTGAAGTTAAAGATCAACGTATAACTAGAGCTCAATCCAAACTACTTAAACAAAAGCAACAACAACAACAGGAAAGACAAGACAAGAAGGCAGTTAAGAGTACCGTACAAGAGAGTGGAGCTATGGGAGGAGCGAGATCGAAGCTCTCGGATGAACTTCAAATATTTTGCTCTGCGCTCCAGAAAGAGGCTGATGACCTTTAAGTGTCTATCTTGGAATGTTAATGGGTTGAATTCAGCACAGAAAAGGAAGAAATTATTTACATATTTGAAACAATTTAATAATGATATAATATGTTTACAAGAAACGCATATCACAACTCAAGATCAAAAATATTTGATAAACTCAAAACTAGGAGCACATTATATATCTTCAACTTCGCAGAAAAAGAATGGTGTGGTTATGTAAATAAAAAATTAACAGCGAAAGTTATAGAAGCAGATCAAGATGGTAGGTTTGTAGCAATTGAATTGCTCACAGCAAATGGCCAAATTCTTTTGATTGGAATTTATGCTCCCAACCAACAACAGGATTATTTTTATAAGATGTTACATACTAAAATATTGCAATGGGACTACAGATCTATTTTAATTATGGGAGACTGGAATGGAGTAATTGATTCTAAACTAGATAAAAAGAGCTTGGCAAAGTCTAGAATTAGACTACCACAGACTTTTTTTGATATGAAAGAAGATATGGAATTAAAAGATGTTTGGAGAATACATAATCCAAATGAACTGGATTACACTTTCTTTTCTGATAGACATAGATCCTTTTCTAGGATTGATTTTATCCTGTTGTCAAATGATCTACTTGTTAAGACAAAAAGAACAAAGATTTTTCCAAGAACTCTGACTGACCATAGCCCTGTATGGATAGAAATTGAGATGGATAAGGTTGAGAGACGTTCTTGGAGATTAAATGAGAACTTGTTTAGATATGAAAAAAATACAATAGAACTTAAAAAGCATTTGAAAGAATTTTTTGAAATAAATTTGAATAAAGGTACCCCAATTGAAATTGTTTGGGACGCAAGTAAAGCTTATATGAGAGGGGTACTTATCTACATGAATTCTAAACATAGACTGTTCCGACAAAAGAGAAGATCTGAGTTGGAAATGGAAATAAAGAATAAAGAACAGTTACTTATTAAAAACCCAACAGATGAAAGAATACGAAGTGCTATAAAACTTTTGAAAGACCAATTTCAAATGCTTATGGCGGAACAAGTTGCAACAAGCTTACAATACGCGAAGCATAATACATTTTGCAACGCTAACAAACCGGGCAGATGGTTGGCTTACACATTGAGGAAAAAACAAAGTATACGGACTATTGATAGTATTGATATTGGAGGGAAAGAAATCTTTCAACAAAAACTAATTAAAGAAGCTTTTGTGGATTATTATACTAAACTATATGCCAAAGAAGAGGTGCAGAATGGACTTATAGAAAAATATTTAAAGGATAAGAGAGTTACAAAAATTACTGATCAACAAAAGGAAAGAATGAATTATCCTATAACAGAGGAGGAGATAACAGCAGCAATAAAACAGCTAAAAACAGCCAAAGCTCCTGGCACGGATGGTTTGACTGCAGTGTATTACAAAACTTTACAAGCTGAAATGGTGGGACAACTTAGAGATTTATTTTGCAATATTCAACAAGGGGGTAAAATACCCCCATCTTGGACAACTGCTTATATATCTTTGATACCAAAAGAACAAGTTGGTCCTAAAAAACCAGAGAACTACAGACCAATATCTCTTTTGAACACAGACTATAAAATTTATGCGAAGGTATTAGCCAACAGGTTGATGCCAGTAATCCAAAAGGTGATTCATGCGGACCAAGCGGGATTTATTGAGGGCAGATATATGAAGGACAATGTAAGGCAAGTAATAGACTTATTGGAATATCTTGATAAGAATAAACAGATTTCTGCAGTGCTGGTTTTTTTGGATGCGGAGAAGGCCTTTGATAAAGTGGATTGGAATTTTCTACTAAAGACTTTAAAAAAGATGGGCTTTGGGGACCAATTTATACAGGCGATCTCAGCAATTTATCAAGAGCAAAAAGCACAGATTATTATTAATGGAAGTTTGACGACAGAGTTTAAAATTGAAAAAGGAACAAGACAGGGATGTCCGTTGTCCCCACTTTTATTTATTTTAACATTGGAAGTCTTGCTAAATACAATACGGGACTCTAAAATTTTGAAAGGCATAATGATAAGGCAAGAGGATTATAGAATAAAGGCATTTGCAGATGATCTGGTGGTTACCCTATCACAACCAATGGAATCAACAATCCTGATGAACGACATTATACAAGACTATGGTAGAGTTTCAGGTTTTAGACTGAATTCAAAAAAGACTAAAATGATAGTCAAAAATATGACACAAGATCGTAAACATGAGCTTGAAAGGAGGGCAGGTTTCGAAATTGTACCTAAGGTAAAATATCTTGGAGTTCAGGTTGCAGAATCAAACATGAAATTGTTTCAAAATAACTATGAGGTGTTGTGGCGAGAGGTCCAGAAAGACATGGAGACTTGGAAAAAGCTGCAACTGTCTTTACTTGGAAGAATAGCAGCAGTTAAGATGAACATTTTGCCAAGATTTCTGTTTTTGTTTCAAATGATTCCGGTGCTTAAAAGTGATAAACAACTGAAAGTTTGGCAAACTGGACTTAATAAGTTTGTCTGGAACGAGAAAAAGCCGAGAGTGAAAATGAAAATTATGCAAGATGTTCCAGAAAGAGGAGGCCTTAAACTTCCAAACCTACAGTTATATTATGATGCAGCAGCTTTAACTTTAACAAGTGATTGGTTTGGAAGTAAAAAGGCTGGAATATTGAATGCAGAAAGTTTTGATCTTGAATTTGGATGGCATGCTTACCTATTTTATGATGACAAAGTTGATAAAGTATTTAAAAGTCATATACTTAGAGACTCTTTGATGAGAGTTTGGAAGAAGCACCGACTCAAATGGGATTATAAAATACCGCTATGGCTGGATCTTGGTCATACCTTGTGGAATACAAATATAATGTCACTCGGGGGGTTTTTATACAAAGAGGTTCTTTTTACAGATGCGGGCAGATGGCAGCTGAAGACATTGCAGACACTGTTGGACGAAGGGATTAATTTAACCTGGTTACAATATAATCAATTACAATTGAGATGGAAAGAGGACCAAAAAACTGGTATTATGTTGCATGAGGAAGAATTGGTTAGACATATAAGAGAGAAAGGTCCAATGCATATTAAAAGGCTTTATAATGTTTTGCTAGAAAGGGATTCAGAAACTGAATTAGTTAAAGATTGTATGATTAAGTGGGCACAAAATTTTGAAGAACCAGTGATGTTGGAAACATGGGAAAAAATTTGGGTTCAGAATGTTAAATTTACACAGTCACAGAATCTGAGGGAAAATTTTTATAAAATGTTTTATAGATGGCATTTAGATCCTAAAAAGTTGTCATGTATGTACCCTAATGTTCAGCCAAAATGTTGGAGATGCGAATGTTTGGATGCTACGTATTATCATGTTTGGTGGACCTGTAGGAAAGTTAAGGCTTTTTGGATAAAAATATGGTGGGTCATGCAGAATGTTTTGAAGAAAAAAATTCAATTTTCTCCACAACTGTTTTTATTGGGTATAGTTAAGGGTTTTACATTGGGTGAAATAAAACTAATATTGTATAAGATAACAGCAGCAAGATTGTTGATAGGTAAATATTGGAAGAATGAAGTTTTGCCTACTATCGAGGAATGGACTTTGAAGATGGCAAGCTTTGCAGAGATGGCGAAGATCTCAGCATATTTAAAAGATTGTTCACAAGAGACTTATGAATGGGAATGGAAAAGGTGGATAGAATATGTTCAGAACAAATACCAAACTAGAAAGTATCAAATAGCTTTTATTTGAAAATAATGTATTAGAAATATCTTAATGTAAAGAGACAAAGAGGAAAAATTATATAGGGGGAGGGATGGGTTCAGGTTTATATATCAGTGTTATTAGTTATGAGTACATAATAGGGAAGTCTGGGGGGGGAGGGTTAGGGAGGGTTAGGGAGGACAGGAAGTTTGGGGAGGGAGGTGGGGGGGTGAAAAAAAGGGGTGAAAATGTAATTGTAAAACTTTTGCAATAAAAAAAAAAAAAAAAAGATGCCAGAATTGGAGGTTTATGACTTTCCCTCTCTCGTTTGTAGTTGTTACCTGCATGTATCTTGTATGTGTTTGGAACAGCTAACCATTTAAGCTTGATCAAGATTAAATGCTATTTTACTCAAGCCTCTGTTTAAGTTCCTTGTTTGGCATTTATGAGCTTAAACATATTATTATTGCACAATAATAAAATGAACAAAATGAAATTCAGTGTGGAGAAAAGCAAGATTTTACACCTGGGCAGGAAAAACCAAAGATACAAGTAGAGATTGGGTGAAACCTAGCTCAAAAACAGTAACTGTGAGAGGGATCTTGGAGTCCTAGTAGACAATCTCTTAAACACGAGTCAGCAGGGTGTGGCAGCAGCCCAAAAAGCGAATGCGACCCTTGCTTGTATAAAGAGAGGCATAAGATCAAGGTCACCTGGAGGATTAATAGCGCTTTATAAAGCCTTAGGTAAGGCCACACCTGGAATATTCTGCATCCGGTTTTGGTCACCACATTACAAAAAAGAGGTTGAGGCTTTGGAAAAAGCGCAGAGAAGAGCAACTAAGATGATGAAAGGCCTGGAGGCCAAAACATATGAAGAACAGCTGCAGGATTTGGGTTTGGCTAGTCTAAAGAAAAGAAGACTGGGGTGACATGATAGCAGTCTTCCAGTATTTGAGGGGCTGCCACAAAGAAGAGGGGGGTTTTCTCCAAAAAAAAAACCCTATTCTCCAAAGCACCAGAAGGCAGGAGGAGAAGCAACGGATGGAAACTAATCAAGGAGAGAAGCAACCTGGAACTAAGGAGAAACTTCCTAAGAGGGAGGACAATTAACCAGTGGAACAGCTTGCTACCACAGGTTGTGGGTGTTTCATCAATGGAGGTTTTTAAGAAGAGACTGGACACCCACCTGCCTGCCTGAAATGGTATTAGGATCTCCTGCTTGAGCAGAGGGCTGGACAAGAAGACCTCCAAGGTCCCTTCTAGCTCTATTCTGACTGGGTATTGGGGCAGCGATGGGGGAAAGAGATGGGGAAGGATGGGAGGCAGCCTTCCCCAAAGACGCATTTGGGAGACCTGGACCCTCCTTCCCACCTGGCGCTGGCGTACCTGTTCGGACGACCACGGCCTTGACGAGCTCCCCAGTGTAGAAGCGGGTCTGAATGACCGTCGTGCCACAGAAGAGGGTGTGCCTCCGGTGCTCGTCCGGGTCGTACACTTCATCTTCCAGGGCCTGGCAGTCCTTGGACGGGTTGGGCAGGTTGGTCTTGGTGACAGGGACGCTCTCCCCTGAGGAGGGAAAGAGAGCCTCGCTCACTGCCTATGCTGCCCGCGGTGTTGTGGCCTGGCTCCGGATATGGGGCAAGTGCCCCTCCGACTCACCCGTCAACATGCTTTCGTTGACGATGCAGGTGCCGCTGAGAAGCACCGCGTCGCAGGGCATGATCATTCCCCTAAGCGGGACCACAATGACGTCCCCAGGCACCAGGTCCGTGGACAGAACCTCTTCCACACCTGAAGGGCATGAGAGAGTTGAAAATAGGTAAAACCCAACCCCCTCACATCTCCCCCACCCACCCAGAGGTTGATGGTGCAGAGACCAGCTGGCAAAGACTCTGGGAGGAGCCTGAGGCTGGCAGAGGGACCCCCACCCCAGAAGGGCCACCGTCCCTTGACAGAGAAGCCTGTCCTGCAACACACTTGGCAGCAACAAGCCAAGGACTGGCCCTCTGCCCCAAGACCAACCCCAGCTCTGAACTGTTCGCCTGTTGCTTTGGAAAGCTCCCTCACCCCCCAGTCACTTGCACCTCAGGAGGAGCTTAAGCAGGATCCCCAAAGATGCCCCTCTGGAGCCCTCACCCTTCCTGCCGGCTAAACTGCCCAGCCCATCTTACCGTGGTTGGCTCTGCTGATGGAGACCCGGATGATGCTGTGAGCTGCCACCATGTCGTGCAGCATCGTGTATTGCTGAAGGGAGGAGAGGAAAACGTTGCTAGCTAGATGCCCCAATCCTGAGAGAGCAATCCCAGCCAGCCACCCCACAAGCCAAAGGGGAAGGGGGAAGGGGGAGCAGCTCCTATTAGGCGGACTACTCTGGGTGGCAGCCCCCTCTCTTGGAGCCACACGGTCCCACAGATGCAGACAAGGCCCGTGTAGCTGGAAGACCTTTTCTGGGGTGTCCTGTACTCTTTCTGAACTGGCCCCCAGCTTTCTCAGGGTCCAGCCTGCCTGACCCTTGTGCCTCTTTGTGGAACCCCCAGCAGAGCTGGGAGGCTTCCCAGGAGGGGTTCTCTTCGGCCCAAGCAGAGCACCTCCACATCCTCTGGGCCAGCCAGCCGAGGCCTCCAGGTATGGCCAAAGCAGCAGACGGACCTAACCTCTTCGTTCCCAAAACCCAAATTCAGGGATGAACTAAGGAGCACCTGGATACTGAGTATGCAGAGGAAACCATAATCCTGGGCTTCCTTTCAAAGGATGCCACACATACACACCCCTGGTTTGGAGCTTAAAAAGCTCCCTTGGGTTTCGCTTGAGAAGCCGCGCCTGGCACCCCCAGCAGGATGTGGCACCAATTCCAAAACCCCAGGCAAAGTCTTGAAGCACCAGACAAATTGGAGGGGGGAGGGGGAGGCATTAGAAGACACATTCTGAAATAATGTGAAGAATTGGCTGATTGCCCAGGACTTCGGCAAGACTTTTCGCTTTATCGTGCTCGCTATCTTTTATCTTAATCACTTATTCATCTTATTGCAATTTGATTGATTGTTGTGAGCTAAGGATAATCCTCAGTGGAACAAGCCCTTCAGACCCCATCCTTGTCAGCTACTTCTGGGGGTTCCTGAAGGCCACCCAGGGGTCCATTACGATCCTTCTGTCTGATTCTCCGCAGATGTTGCTAATGGGGGTGACCCAAACAGGTCCCAGCAGCAGTCCCCTGCGACCGGCACTTTCTGTTTTCATAGCTGAAGTGGTGCTTAAACGTATGTGAACCGTTTTGAATTTTCATTATTTCTGCATAAATATGACCTAAATGTGCTCTCTTCTCCCCATGTCTTAAAACCAGATAAAGCGAATCCAATTAGTCAAAATTATTAGACCTGTTAATCTATTCATTGAAGAAAGCAATCCAAAACTATACATATTTATTTCTGACTCATTTATGCAGAAATGTTGAACATTCAAAACGGTTCATAAGCTTTTCAGCATCACAATTACCTCCTCTGAAATGTCTCTGAGCGTTAGGAGGTTTGGTCAGCCCAAAGTAGGCGGCCAAATGATGGCAGGATCTGGGACATCTTTCAGGCAAACTGATGCCAAGGAAAGACATCCTCCAAGACCAGACACATCCATGGCTTAGGGCAGGACAACACAATGCGCTGGGAACACGAAGGCTGCGTTTGTACACTAACATACGTAACACAGTAACCGATCAGAGTGTTTGCTCCAGACCCAGGATCCTAAACTAACCGAACTGCCTGGATTCCTGCAACTCACTCGATCAGTTAAAAATAACCGAAGCTTGGCCTGTTGCGCCAACCCCAGCCAGCTGATCATGTACAGCAGCAGTAAAAGAATCCAAGCCCCGGCAGGGCTTATTGTCCCGTCCCCCCCCGCACCTTCCGGATGTTGTAGAGAGAGCTGGCGACGGAGATCAGAGACATGATCACAATGGCAATTGCATAGTAGTAATATTCATCTGTGCACCAGAGGATCACGCTGAACAGCTGGAAAATGTAGAAAGGATTGAGGACCTGTGGGGGGGAAGAGAGAGAAAAATAGAAACTAGCGTTGGAGAGAAGGAAGCCCTCTCCTTCACCTGGTTGTCCGAATGCTGAATTCCCTACTCAGGGTTAACGTTCAGAGTCCTCAGACCCAGCATGGAATTCAAACACATACATAAGGCAATCTACAAAGTATTTTCTAACGTTTGGTCCAACATTTCACAAACGGTTGTGGGGATTTAAATACATGCAGCTGTCTGTTGGACGGGAGAATCTGGTTTATCACATCTTGAATTAGGCCTTTTGCATATCTTACAGCATCAAATTTTGGATGACTCCCCTTACTGGAAACTGTTCTTGGGAGCCCTCTCAAAGGTTTGCATAATGCATCTTAGTTGGTAGTCTTCTTGAGAGGAAGACGAAAGACAGCTACTCCAGGGACAAAAGGGCCTGGGAACTCTGTCCCTGAGCGACCCGGTTGTCCGGGGTGCTGATGTCGCATGGCCGTGCTGGCTCACGCATGGCATTTGCAGCAGTTCCAGTTGCTGCCACGAGGCGAACCTTGCATGACCGCAGCGTCCGGCAACCGGGTGGTCACCACCTGGGATCTCCCACCGCTTCCCCATTGGATTCGCTTGCCAGAAGCCAACCATAATGGAGGTCGCAGAGGGTGATCCCTGTGGCCCTGGGGTCGCTGCGAGAGCCTCAATCCTGAGGAGGGACTGCGGGGGTCCCTCGTCCAAGCACTATTTCTAGGAAACATGAATTCTGAGGGTGGGGAGAGCTGTCATTTGGGTGGAAGGCAGGACCCCTATTTGGGGGCTCTTGAGGGAGGAAAATAATGTTTCACTTAAATGCTGTTGGTCCCAAATGTTTAAGGCTCAATTTGAGACAATATTTAATATTAGATTCTTTTGAGCTACATTCTTATTGTGTGAAAACTGGCACCTGGACAAAGAAATTGGATCCTCTGTGTCCTATTTAAATATTCTCCAGCACGAGAAAGATAAATACAGGGCCTCAGCTATTCAATAGCTTGCAGAGTTGATGATATTAGCAATTTAGGACTGAATCAGGTATTGAAATAGATTAGCCATAGAATGATTGTAAGGAAAGACAGACAACCTTCACTGAAATGCCTTTGTGCATATATATTCTACGTTTGATTTTTAACTTAATTTAATTTCCTTTCTCTTTATCGTTATTTTTCCTTCTCTTTGTTTTTTTTAAAAATTCATTCAATAAAAGCAAAAAGAAATTGGGCACTGCAGCAGTGTTTCATGCTGGCCGGGGAATTCTGGGAGCTGAAGTCCGCAGGTCTTAAAGTTGCCATGGTTGGATACCCCTGCACTACACCAACCTGCAAAGACCTCACTCAGGGTGATTATGGCCCTGTCCTCCCCCCACACCCCTCCAAGCATTCTGTCCTTGCCTGGCCTCTTCCCATTCCAGGATCCTGGAAGCAGAGCAACCAGACTCTGCTTAACGAGCAGGAACATTTTTAGATGACGTAGCACATTAAAAACAGGCTGGCCCAGGAAGAGATGCCCCAACACAGATTTTGGAGTGTTCTTGTGCATAACCCAACCCTGTCTGCTTTTTGAGACAGTCAACTGATTCTCCCAGAAACCCACGTAGGCAGCAGCCTGAGACAGGGGAGCTGAGAGATTGCTAGTCTCCCGCTGCCCCTAGTAACTCTTTCTCAAGACTCAGACGGCCAACAATAGCTGTTCCCCACTCCACTTCCACAGCAAAAGGCTCACCTCTTTAATCAACAGCTTAAAAATGGAAGGCACTTTAACTGCAATTTCATTCAGTCCGTATAAAATCTTCCTGCATCCAAAAGAGATAAAGAAACAAAAAGTACACAAATTTAGCTGGCAGCTGCTACCCAAAACAGCCACACAGCACTTAGAGAGCCAGCCAGGAGGAGGAAGAGCTGGCAGATAGGAAGGAGAGAGAGGGGGACCGGGAGGCCGAGGGTCCTGCAGGGGTTCTTGGGCACCTCTGGGCCCTCTCCGGATGGCCACAAGGATGTGGAAGTCGAGTGGGGAGAGGGAGGCAATATTGGTGGCCAAGAGGCAGAGAAGAAGCAGCTGGTGCTGAGGGGGAAGCTGGTGGGGAGCCCTCCCCCATGTTCCTTGCAGTGGCTCACCTGTAGTCCTGCATCTCCTTTGTCAGCCCCATGCTGTGTTCCCGGTGGATGGAAGCACAGGTGGTGGAGTCATCCAAACCCCTGCAGGAAAGGGAGAGGAGGGTTGTGTGAAAGGGCGGCCCAGGCAGGCAGAAGCCCTCGTGCTGCCAGGGTCAGCGTCTGTCTCTTACTTTATGGAAGTGAAGTTCTGGATCGCATCATCCCAGAAATACTTCACGCTGTGGTGGGTGAAATAGCGCAGCTGGAAGGCAAGAAACACAGGCTGTGTTGCCGCTTCAGGGGGAGACTCAGCAGGTGCTGCTCATATAGGCGGACGGAGCACTGGCGGCAGTGTTACGCCTCCACACCCTTCCACCTGCTGCCCCCTCGCCCCACTTCTCTGGGTCAGTTTACCCGCAGGAGAGGCAAGCAGAGCGGGGAGCTCCTTCGCTTTTGGCCCCATCAGGGAAGCCGCTTTTCCCACAGAAACCTTCCGGAAGCTTCCCTCGTGAAACAAGGCCTAACCAGGCTGCTCTGGCCATGCTGGGTACCTGGAGGGGCTGTGGAGCCTGGGAGAGGCCGTCCAAGGCGCTGCTGCCGTTCTCTTCCGAGGGAGGGACGCATAGAGGAGTGCTGGAGCCGTTGGCCACCTTCTCTGAGGCCAGCTCTTTGGGGGCCTGTAAGGGGTGGGGGCCTAGGGAAAAGACCGTGCGGACCTTTGCGCAGAACCAGGTCTGGAATTCATCCTTTGCAGGAAGAAAAAAAGGTAGAACACATTTTTTTTTAATTTGATTTATATGCCGCCCTTCTCCAGAGACTCAGGGCGGCTTACAATTTCTATTTCAGTTCCTGCAATCACAGGAGACCAAACGGCTCCAGCTGCCAACCCTCTGAGACCTGCTTGGGCCGCCTTGACAGATCCCTCCTCCTGCCCTCAGAGCCACCTGGCCATGCAGGGCGGACTCTCTGGGGCTAAGGCAGCAAAGGGGGAGCCACCCAGGACAGGCAGCAGGGGGGCCAGAGGCCAGCCCAGAGAGCCTTTCCCAGGGGCAGCCACTATGCTGCGGCCGCCAGCGGACACCCCTGGCCTGAGAAGGTCTGCCGATGGAGCAGACCCAAAGGCCCAATTCCTAAAGGCCTAAACCAAAGTGAATTCTAAAGTGCCTCTGCCAAAGTCCATCCTCTTGTCTTCTCCACTGCGGCTGAATTCTCTTAATGTTCCATCTGGGTATTTGCTAAGCGCCTGAGCTTTAAATTATCCTCCTGGCCAGGTTTTCTCTCCACAACCCTCCTGTCACTTGACGCACAAAATGGTTGCCACTTTCCAAAGCCAGCTGCTCCTTCTCCTTCTTGTTGAATCTCTCGGTTCTCTTGTTGCTCAAAGACTCTTCGGCTCTTTAACTGGGTGGACCTAGTGATTGTCTTAGCATGTTGAGTATTAAGCTGTTATTAACTCATGCGGCCCCACAAACTACATTTTGCTAACCCAGTTTTAGGTGCTAGCATATTGTCTAACCTAACCTCAATTTTCCTTTATGTTTTCTGCTTTTTATTATTGTACTGTCCTACACTGACAACATTTCAGCCAGGAAAACAACATCCTCAAAAGGTGGATCAAAAGATGAAAGGCGAGCAAGTCCCAACCACTTGCTGGCTTTTGAAGCAGAAAGGCCTGAGGGGCAATCCAGACGGCCTTAAGAACCATTCCTGAATCCAGAGGAGTAGATGGGGGCAGTCCCGACCCAAAAAGCCATCCAAGACGCTGAGCCCCCCCCCCAGCTTCCCAGGGCTTACGGTTGTTCTCAGCAGGACCACCTGGCAATATCTCAGCGAAGCCCTTTGGCAGGTGGCTTTCACTCGCCACTCTGGCATCCAGTAGAGGAGGAGGAGGAGGAGGCCGCCTGAGCACAGCACCCCTCCGGCCACAAAGACCAGCTTCCACCGGCAAAAGTTGTACCCGTAGATTTTCTGCACAGAAAGAGAGGAGGCTGAGCCTGGCAGTCCAGCAGCTCTTGGACCAGATGCCACCAGCCCTTTGGCTCTGTGGGGCAGGGCCATAATCAAAGGTGGTACAAGGAGAGGGCTGTGATAGGACAAGCCTTAGCAGCCCTGGGCCACGCGCAAGAGGGCCCGGCCCCTCACCCCAGCTGCAAGGTCACCTCCACTGCAGGGCGGGGGTGGGGGGAAGACTTGGACAACCCAAAGACTACCAGAGACCGAAGAGTCCCAAACTGGATTGGGGGGGGGAAGGGGAATGGAGTTCAGGGTTAATACTCTAGAATCTCTCCAGATAGATTTAGTGGCTTAGAAAGTTATAGCTTAGGTCTGTCAAGATTCTGTCTATTAGATACAAGCAAAAGAAGGATTGAACTCTACTGGATTCCAGGATTTGGTTCTGGTAAGGAAATTCAGCGTATCCAGAAGTGGCAATGAAACAGTCTGCACCACAGATCTCTAGGAAGAAGGCCAAAGAAGGCAGGGAGCTTCCTGGGGCTCTGAAAGGCCCTGAGGCCACCCCAGACCTCCCACCCCCGGGTGCCCCCTCACTCTTTATGGGGTCAGCCTGCCAGGCAAGACCCCTCCAGGGCCATTACAGCCCTTCCTACCAAGGCCACCGTTTTGGAAATGAGCTTGAGCGGCTGGGTTCTGCGATGCTCCTTTCCTGTGAGGATGGAGCTGCCCTAAAGGTGCGTTGCCCTCAATCAATATTCAGCCGGGCACCTGTCTCCATGGCAACTGGCCAAGGGGCTGAACGGAGTGTTCTGCAAGTGGGGCTCACCCAGCCCCGGGGGCTTCCAGGCAGGATCCCCTCCATTAGGCCTACCCAAAAGTTGAGGCAACTTTGCCCCACCTCCATGGTCTCTGAAGAGCTGCCCTGTGGGAGGAAGGGGGAACAGGCAGCCTCTGCCCCGGCTGGGCCGCTCTACATTTGCTCCCGGTAAGGATCTCCCAGGATTCCCTTTGAAAGCTGCCCTTTAGGCCTGCAAGCAAGCACTGCCTTTGTGTGTGGTGGTGGGGGGGGGGGGGGAGAGCCCTTCTGGAGCTTCCCTGAAGGGCAATTTGCCAAGAGATGGTGGTGCAGCTTGTTGGAGGGAATAAAGTCTCCAGGGCCCCTGTGGGAGCAGTGACCTTTGCATCTTCTCAAGAAAGCCAAAGAAGGAAGGAAGGAAGGAAGGAAGGAAGGAAGGAAGGAAGGAAGGAAGGAAGGAAGGAAGGAAGGATTTTCATGATTTTCCCAGAGGTCTAGGTGGTCCGCATGGGTATTTATCTCCCCCAAACAGCCTTGTGAGGTAGGCTGGGCTGAGAGAGAGAGAGTGTTTAACCCAAGCTGCCCAGGGAACTTCCATGGGTGAGAGCATGTTGAAGGCAGGCAAGATCTTGGTCAACATGTGGGCTCAGCTTCTGTGGGAGGGCTCAGAATGGCTGCAGGAAGCCTTTAATCTCTGGTCAACTATTTCCTGCAGTTGCGGGTGTGTGTGTGTGTGTGTATGTCATGCCATGCAGTTAATTGGGGTGGGGTGGGGGGGAGAGAAAGAGATCAGGATTAAGGAATTACCAGCTCCTCTTCTTCGCCTTCCTGGAGCATGTTTTCTTCATTGTCCATGATGCTGAATTCTTAGCTCAGTCCCAGGAAACCTAGGATTGGGATAGAAAAGGGAAGCAGCTTTAAAAACAGTGTTTCTCAGCCTTGGCCGCTTTAAGAGCTCTGGACTTCAACTGCCAGAATTCCCCAGCCAAGGGTGAGAAGCGCTGTTTTAAAGCACATTTACGAAGAGCAGTTCTGCCTTGGCTTCCCTCAAGCGGAGCACCCCAGGCCCACGCCAAGTGGTCCACCTGGAGAAAACCCCGCAACCCTCTCTCATGCCACCCGCAGTGCAGTTGAGAAGAAGCAAGCCTTCACCGGGGGGGGGGGGGAAGAGGGGGGCACCATCTCTGTGTCAACAGCCCGGAAGAAATTCCTCAACTCATAGACTCAACTATGGAGCTCTTAAAAGTATACAAAGATTTTGCTCCTCATCACCCTTCTGCTACAAATGGTGGTAGCCCTCAACTTACAACTACTTGTTTAGTGACCGTCCAAAGTTACAACAGCATTGAAAAAAGTGACTTATGACCGGTTTTCACACTTGCGACCACCGCAGCCTCCCCACGGTGACGGGGTCAAAGTTTTGACACTTTACAGATTAACCCGAGTTGTAAGGGACCTTGTAGGTCATCTAGTCCAACCACCCGCCCAAGCAGGAGACCCTACACCATTTCTGACAAATGGCAGTCCAATCTCTTCTTGACAGACACTTGGCAACTGGCATGGCTACAGGACGGCCGCAGCGTCCTGGGGCCACGCGGTCCCCTCGTGTGGCCTTCTCAGCAGGCTTCCAGCAAGCAAAGTCAATGGGGGAAGCCAGATTTACTTAAACCCCTCCCCCCCTTCACTTAACAGCTGCAGGGATTCGCTTGAATTGTGGCAAAAAGAGATCACAAAATGGGGCACAACTCACTTAGCAATGGAAATTCAGCTTCAGTGGAGGATTGTGTGTGTATAAATCCTGTTCAAGAAATAAGGGCCTCTTGAAGTAAACAGAAAGCAAACCTGTCAACTGTGGAAGGCAGCTCCACCTGAAGAGCCACACCTGGCCACTCCTTCCCACCCCCACCTCCTTGGCATTATCTCTGCCCCTTAAATCCCACCCCCTCCGGTTTCTGTTCCTCTGCTGAAGACATGAAATGATGGTTGTTAAGGGTGTTTATCCCATTCTTTCGCCATCCTGGATTCCCCCTTACCAGGAAATAAGGTAATACTGCCAATGATACCGGGCGCCTCCCTCAGAGGTTTGATTTGCTTTTGAAACAGATGAGCTCAAACCAACCCCCCCCCCCGGTTCTACCTGCGTGCAGGAGAAGCCCTGGGCTCTTCCCCCTTGGTAGGGAAATGGCAGAATTGTCCTTTATCAGGGCTCCCGAGGGGACCTTTGCTCTCTCCTCTCCCTGCCAAAGGGCTCCACCTCGTTTCCAAGCCTCTTGGAGGAAAAAGACCATTTTTCCAGAAGACAAATGGAGAATAACAAGAGTTGGAAGGGACATCTTCTTCTCCAAGTCCCTGCTCATGGCAAGAGACGCTTTATACTCTGCCCAGTCTCTCGTTGAAAACCTCCGCTGGTGGAGCAGGCACAGCCTCTGGAGGAAAGGCATTCCACTGCTTCATTCTTCTGCCAGGAAATTTCTTGTTAGTTCTAGGTTGCGTCTCTCATTAGTGACCTTCCACCTGTTGCTTCTCGTCCTGCCACCAGGGGCTTTGGCCCTCTTCCCTGGGACAGCCCCTCCAGCACTTGGAGCAGGATGGATTTGATTTAAATCACAATTTAAATCACTAGTAAAAAGGCTTGATTTAAATCAACTCGATTTAAATCATAATTTTTAAAGAACAACTGTCATTGCTGTCCCACAGCGGCTCCTCCTCTGACCTGCTGCTGACTCACCGGCAGTCCCAATATTGCAGAATATACAGCCTCCTCGTGCTACATAACTAAGCTCCGTTTCATGCTGAATAAACTAAATTATTAATGTAATTTAAATAGAAATCTTTAGATAAAAGATTTTTTACTCCAAAAGCTTTTTATTAAAATAAATTTGATAAAAAGTCACAGATTTTTATCCACCCTGACTGGGAGACATGTCACCCCTAATCCTCCTCTTCAACAGGCTAAAAGTAGCTAGTCCCCTTAACCGTTCATCATACCATTTAGCCTCCAGCCCTCTAAATCATCTTTGCTGCTCTTCTCTGCACTCTTTCTAGAATCTCTTTCATATTGTGCTGACCAGAACTGGATGCAGTCTTCCAAGTTTTACCGAAGCAGCATAAAGCAGCATTCTCCCTTTCCCGGACCTTGATTCCATCCCCCTGTTAATGCAGCCTAGAACTGTGTTGGCTTTTTTGGCAGCTGCAGCACATGGCTGCATATTCAAGGGATTGTCCACTAGGACTCCAAGATGCCTCTCACTGTTACTACTGTTGGTACCACCTATTCCTGTGATGGCTAACCTTTTTGCTGTCGCGTGCCAAAAGGGGGGGTCATGTGTGTGTGTGCCCACATCCATAATTCAATGCGCCCCGCCCTCCCGCGCATGTGCACGTGACCCCCCATACTTCTCCCTGCTTTTGGCACACGATGGCCTGGTGGGCCCGGTAGGCCCGTTTTTTCCCCTCCCCAGGGAAGGGGAAGAAATTATTAAGAAAATGATAGAATGTGCTGAAATGAGTAAATTGACACTTGAAATACGAGAACAGGAAGATAAACAATACTATTTGATATAGGGTTTGTTTTATCAATGGATAGAAAATAAAACATGGAGATGAGATATGAAATATGAAATGCAATAAGATAAAATATTTTAAACTCTTCTTTTAGGAAAATAAGCTTGTAT
Organism: Pantherophis guttatus; assembly: GCF_059756535.1. NCBI lineage: Eukaryota > Metazoa > Chordata > Lepidosauria > Squamata > Colubridae > Pantherophis > Pantherophis guttatus. The sequence continues at coordinate 333,461 of NC_142068.1, read as the reverse complement.
ATTGATATTATGAAGATTGCAGGAGCACAAAAGGATGAAAACCGTTCTATACACTGTCTGTAATGATTAGGAATGATGACGTTTTTATGTTTTGTTTGTTTTTTGTTTGAAAATAAAAAATGTTTTTCTCAAAAAAATAAAAAATAAAAACACCTGGGCATCCTTCAAACCGACAACGCCAAGCACACGGAAGTCAAGGTGGTGAGAAGTGAAGGCATCAGGAGAGTGAAAAATATTTTGAGGTCCAAACTCAGAGGAGGAAATAGCATCAAGGCAATCAACACCTGGGCAATTCCAGTCATCACAGTGAGCTGGATTCAAGCAGAACTAAAGGCCCTGGATAGGAAGATCAGAAAAATAATGACAATGAATCCACACAGCAACGCTGACAGGCTCTACCTCCCAAGGTAAACAGATGGGCGCAGAACGTTGCAAGTACATCAGGCAGTTGAAGAAGCGAAAAGGGCACGGGAAGACTATCTGAAGGACAGTGAGGAAGATGCACTAAAGCTTACTGAGTACTGGAGAGACCAAAATGGCCTACAAGAAAGACCAAATGAAGAATACGAAAGAGACACGAGAAGACAAAGTATCATGTGGCCACTACATTAAAAAAGAAATAGCAGGCAAAGCAGCTAACAACAAGACGTGGCAATGGCTAAGAGCAGGAAAGTTGAAGAAAGTGGCTAATTCTGGCTGCACATGACCAAGCCTTGAGAACCAATGCACTGAGAAGACCACGACAAGCAGCAAATGTTGCCTCCGCAAAGAAGGTGAAGAAACAGTGGCCCACTTGATTAGCTGCTGCAAGAAGATCACAAGGACCAACTACCAGCAACGGCATGACAAGGTAACAACAATGATCTTCAAGAAATACCATTTGCCTGCAAGCAAGAACTGGTGGGATCATAAAATAGAGAAAGTCATAGAAAACAAAGAAGCTCTAAAGCGCTCCAGGACTTTAGAATGCAAACCGATACCGACCATTCCAGACTTTACAACTTTTGATAAGACAAAAAGAAAAAAGAATCTGAATAATGGATGTTGCAATGCCTGGAGACACAGAATAGAAAAACTGGAGAAAATCCAACTTACAAAGACCTGCAAATGGAATTTGAATGACTGTGGCCAAAGAAAGCAAGGATCAGACCAATAGTAATGATAGACGCTTTGGATGCAATCAAAAGACACCTGGAGCACCGCTTGAACACAGATGGCATTAACAAAATCACCGTCACTCAATTGCAAAAAGCAGCTTGGCTCCAAAGCGCTTACCTTTAATACCATCAAACAACAACACCTGACCATTCCAGGTTCCTATAAGTGGATAAGGAGGCCAAATCCTCTCTAAACATCTGGCTGATCAACCATAATAAATAATCATAATACTGCTGCTCTCAATGTGTTGTTCCATTGAAGGGCTGGCTCTGCCCCTCGGAAAGGGCAAATGGTACCCACTTCTTCGCCAGATCGGAAGATGTAAGAAATGATAACTGGGCACAGAACTTATTTTATAATCCATAATGCTGAGCTTGGTCCTCAAAATTATTTTGCCCTTGCAAGCAATGCAGCCGAAGGGAGAAAGGCCACCCAGTCTACAACAGAAAGCTGGAGAGTGTCAACTCCAGCACAAAGCGAGCCCCCCACCCCAGAGCAAGTCCTGCCTTCTGCAGCTTGGCAGCCCCCTGCAGGGCAAGACACCAAAGCTGAAAGGATCCAAGGAGACCCTGGTGGGTGAAGCACTCCCTTTCCTCCCTTCCCCTGCCACCCTTGCTGCTCCCCCGTCTGTCCTGTTCCCCTCTGCTGCTGCTTCAGCCAGACTGCCAAGCACCCATCGTCTCCTGGCCCCCAGGTCCCTCGCTCACCCCCAGGGATGAAAGCCTGGAAAAGCACCGCATCAGAAGGGCAAGCTGGCCCTTCGTGAGACTCGGATGGACCACGGCCTGGCTCCCTCAGCGCCAGCAGTAGCTCCCCTCCATCCTCTCCGCTGCCTGGCCAGCTTTTATCGCTGCAGCCGGTCCTTAATAGCCATCCTGCTATCTGAGAGGAAGTCCTGCCAATGAACTGTTTTGTCAAAACCTTTAAAAAACAAAGTCTCCAAAGTGCTTAAACTCTTTTATCAAGAAAGCTCTTGGCACAGCTCGCCTTGGAGCGCAACCACCAAAAAACCCAACAATGGCTGGCTTGAATGGGGGGGCTGGGCCGGAGGATGTGCCGGCAGCCCCCAGACGGAGGGAGCAGCGCACTCTATTCAAAGCACACAAATGGGCAGTTGGGGCCGAGGGCCGTGCGGGCAGGAGTCCTGATGTTATCTGCAGGGCTAAAAGCACGGAGGATATTATGCCTCCGACCAAACCCTTCCTTGCTTCCACAATGGGCGGCTTTGTGCTCAGAGCTGGGGCGAGCACGAGACCCCAAAACAGGGGAAAAGGCGCCGACACTCTGGCACTGAAGTACGGCAGTCACTGCTTGCCCTGGGGAGTCAGCCAGGCAGGGACGGCACCCCAGACGTGCACGACGCCCAAAGACACCCAGCCCACGAAGAAGCACCCAACAAGGCGGGGAGGCTGCCCAGGAGGGAGACAGGACGGGGACAGGGGTTGGGCCCAGGCTCACAAACTGCCCGCATGACTGGTGCAATTCATCCAACAAATAGGACATACCTGCACACACACAAACACACAACTATCTCACTCTTCCCTTTTGGGGGGGGGGGGAGTGGGGCAGCCAAGAACAGTAGATGAGTAAGAAAGGCAAGAAAAAGGAAGGGAGGGCTCAATGCCAGCATTACTCACTAACAGAATTACAGAGTAAGGGAGCCGGATGGGGCCTTGGAGATCTTCTAGTCCAATTCTCTGCTCAGGCAGGAGACCCTTTACCTTGGTTATCCAGTCTCTTCTTAAAGACTTCCAATGTTGGAGCATTCACTTCAACTCCAACTCTGGAAGTTTTAAAGAAGAGACTGGACAACCCTTTGTCTGAAATGGTATAAGGTTTCCTGCCTTCCATCCCTTTATCCCATGGGTCCTCAAGCTACGGCCCGTGGGCCACATGCGGCCCGCTGATGCAATTAATCCGGCCACGAGGTTGCCCCGCCCACATCACCCCACCCACTCTTCAGCAGAGCCCAGGACTTGCCTTCGGGAGCTCTGCGGGCTGGAACCAAAAGGTAAGCTCAACAATTTTAGCCTGCAGAATGCTTGTGGAGGGGAGGGGGGGTTAGAAGAGGCAAAACCGAGGCAAAACCGGCCCGTTTTTGGCCAAAAAACAAGCCGTTTTTGCCTGGTTTTAGCCTGCAGAATGCTTGTGGGGGTGGGGATGGGGGTGGGGGTGGTGAAAAGGCAAAAAACCCAGCCCGTTTTTCACCTTCCCCGCCTCCACAAGATAGATAGATAGAAAGAGAGAGAGAAACAGAGAGGGAGAGAGAGATAGAAAGAGAGAGAGAGGGAGAGAAGGAAAAAGTGAGGGAAAGAGAAAGAGAGGGAAAGAGAGAGAAAGAGAGAGAGAGAAAGAAAAAGAGAAATAGAATGAAAGAGAAAGAGGGGGGAGAGACAAAGAAAGAGACAGACAGAGAGACAGGGAGAGAGAGGGAGAGAGACAAAGAAAAAGAGAGACAGAGAGAGAGAAAAAGAGAGAAAGAGAATGAAAGAGAGAGAAAGAATGAGAGAGAATGAAAGAGAGAGAAAGAGGGGAGAGGGAGAGAGAAAGAGAGGGAGAGAGACAAAGAAAGAGAGACAGAGAGAGAGAAAGAGAAGAGGAGAGAAAGGGAGAGAGAGAGGGAGAGAGACAAAGAGAGAGAAAGGGAGAGAGAGGGAGGGAGAGAGACAAAGAGACAGACAGAGAAAGAGAGAGAGAAAAAGAGAGGGGGAGAAGGAGAGAGAGAAAAAAAAGAAAAAGAGAGAGAGAGAGAGAGAAGGAAAGAGAGAGAGAGACAAAGAGAGAGATTTCTCAAACTCCTTGGGGCTGAGAAGAATTGCTGCAAAACTGAGTTTCCTGAAGTGGACCACTAGACTCCTAAACAACTGAAAAAATGATCTATTAAAAAGAAAAGGCAACCAATAGAGCAACATGCAAACAAAAGCAAATAAAACACCCCCAGGAGCAAAACAAATTAAAATTTGTGTGCATTGTGCAATGGACAGTTAAATTGGACACACCCACCCAGTCACATGACCACCTAGCCACGCCCTCCCAGCTGATCCGGCCCCCCAACAGTCTGAGGGCTGTGAATTGGCCCCGTTTAAAAAGTTTGAGGACTTTATCCAACCATCTGCACTTCCACACCTCTTCTTTCATCTTCTCACTTTAGGGAGGGTCTCAGAAAAGCCTGCCTCCCCTCCCTCCAGCTTCTCCGTCCTGGCTGTGCCTGCCCTGCCCCAGTGACTGCCAGAGACCCAGATGGCTGCCTTTGAAAGGGCCTTGAAGACCTGGCCTTGCCCGAGCCCCGGGTCGGAGTTGGTGGGCGAGCGGCTTCAATTGCCGGTGTGCGTGAACCGTCCTTGGCACAGCAAGTTGTGTATTTCTGGTGGATTTTTTTTTCTGTTTTTGTTAGCCAAAACGAATCATGTGGCAAGCAGGCAGTCATAGAAATGGGCTGATCTCTTCTTCCTGTATTGATTATTAGTAAAAATAATAAAGGTGGGATACAAACAAACACTTTTTCTTCAGGCATTTTCATTCTCTCCAAATGACTACTTCCACCAATCACTCCCTTTTGCACTCATTCGTTCTTTCAACACCCGTTCATTCCTGACTCTGTTATATCTTATTTTACCAGACATCTCTATTAAGAGCTCCATCTGCATGCTTTGAACTGGCCTTTACTTACCCAACTCTTATTTCTGCATGAGAAAATAGGCAGATGCCCCTGAATCCAGGCCTCTGCTGGGGTCAGATATCAGGAAAAGCAGACTGGCTTATGAGGTCATCTTTAGCTTCTGTAGCACAGAAAGAGAATTTGGGGGGAAACTGGGCTTCGGCTGGACGTGTGACAGACTGGTCAAACTGTGGCAGGAATGAGGGGGTCTTGCCTGCTCCCCATCAGCAGGGAAGTCTGCATGCAGACCTGGCTACAGCCTCTCTCTGCAAAGCGTTGTCTCTCATCTGCTCTGTTAGCAGGCTGAAGAGCACAGAAGAGTCTTTCTCAACCTTGGCGACTTTAAGTCAGATGGACTGCCACTCAAAGCTTTGCTGGCTGGGGAATTCTGGGAATCGAAGTCCGCATGACTTAAAGTCACCAAGGTTGAGAAACACTGGCATAGAAGATACCCCTGCTCGGGATTCAAACTTGAAAGGCTTCCCAAGAATGTATTTCCTGGTTCACAGAACAACTTCCTACAGGGAAGAAACAGAGGTGCCTAAAGACCAGGTGCAGTTCAAAGGGGGCCGCCTGCCTCAGAAGCATGAGGTCAGACCCCCTCCCAACTTCCGTTTCACGGCTTATGGTGAGAAAAGCTATGACATGTGCACAAATCCGGAAATGCTGCCAGTGCAGAAGGAAAAGCATGCACAGAATTCAACCGGATCGCATCCCTCACTGATGCAATTGTTTATTCATTCATTCATTCATTCACTCATTCATTCATTCAATTTGTACAGATGCTCACTCACTAAGCAACTAAGCCACTGACAACATGAAAAGCAACAACTCAATCATCGCTGGCCAACCAAAATAAAACAAAACCACAAACAAGCACCAACAGCTTCAGGATGAAAATTAATCACATGCTTATCCTGGCAGCTGCCTCAGTGCCCGAGGGAAGAGCCAGGTCTTCAGGGCAATCCAGACCTCTGAGGGGGCTGGGGAGGTACCCCACAACAGCAGCCTTCACCAAGGAATTCTGAAGCAAGTTTGTAATTTTGCACAGGGCTGCATGGGCCTTTTTAGAAGAGGCAGAGCTATGAAAGTGAGACAATAACATTTGCACACTGATGATGTTGTGGGATCATCATGTGGGCATCACACCAACCCTCAAGTAGAAGTGATGATCTGTCTGGATTTCAGAACGACTTGATGCTCCTTCAATCTGTTTCTGAAGCAGAGAATGGTTTATTTACAGTGCACTTTCTTTGGGGCTCCCCATCATCGGAACAGAGGGTAAAGCTGCACCCCCAGGGGCCTCCATGCTTCACTAGCCAAGAGGTCAATGATCTCGCTGGACCCGGGAAGCAGCTCCCCTCAGATCCCACGGAAGTTCTCTCTCTCTCTCCTCCCCCCTCCCCCCCCCCCGAAAAGCAGAAACGGCTCAGGAAGGGCAGCGTGCGCTTTGTTTCATAGGCATCATTCAGACCTCAGGACAGCAGCTCCGGAGCGTCCAGGCACATTCCGAGAAAGGCGCCTCCCAGAGTGGCCCATATGACCCACAGCTCGCCAGAGAGTTGGGAGGCCAGATGAAATCACAGAGGAAATTGGCAAGAGCTACTTGGAGGTACCTAAAAATAGTGTATATTTTGCTTAAACAATACCTGAACTATGTCATGCAACAGCAGCCGCCCTGTCTGTCCTTGTTCCTATCTTCCAAGCGATAACATTTCTAAGGACCCACATTACTGGAGGTTTCGTTAGAGAAGCCCCAGCCTTGACTTTCAAAATCTGACATCACCCTCCCCTCGGTTCAAGAGCCTTCCCCACGACCAGGTGCCTGTTTTGTGCTCAGCTCAAAGAAAAACTGAAAAAGCAGCCTTCCGTATGAGATGAGAAGGACCACACTTTCATTCCCCCACAAAATAAATAAATAAATAAAAACACGCCAGCAAACTCTGGGTCAAGAGAGCTAATGCCATTAAGGTATTAATGGCGCAGTAGTCCGGTCTGGCCGTTGCCGTCACATCTCCCGGCGGCGGGCATTGTGCCCTTGGTCTAAGAGAGTGCGCAACTGTAAAGCAGATCTAAAGCTTCTCCTCCCTCAGTGGCCCACAGGAGGGTCATCTCCTCTTCCTGTTGAAAAATGGACAATGGCTCCCTCACATTTCTGCCTCCTCTTCTGAGGTATTCTCCGTGAAAAGACAAGAAGGCAGAGGCTCCACAAGGGCCTTCTTTTTTAAAAAAAGCCCCTGGCCTGATTTTCCTCCTGACTCTTTGCAGCCACTCCAGCCCTCCAAGGAGCTTCTGTGCGGCCAGAAGGCTCCGCAGCTGAATGGCAAGTCAAGCTGCCCCCTTGACGCCACTTGGAAATCTGCATGACATCATTGCTGGATGAATACCTGGAAATTTTACAAGTATACCAGCAACTTTTTAACAAAGCTCTCTCTTTTATCGTTTCCCATCTTGGGATTTGCAGCATAATGTAAGCTTTTGTTTCAAAGTTTAGGCCTAAGGAAGACCATTGTATCTAGCACCCATCAAACTAAAACAATATTTACATTTCTGAAAAGTGCATTCTTTACAGAATTATGGATTTTGCCGTCTGTAAAAAATGTATTTCATTTGGACAGTGAGACTTAAGGCCAAAGGTACCTTATGCTAACAAATCAGACAAGCAAAACCTTACATCACAGCTAAGGTACAATGTACGCCCGAGCGGAGGGCTCTAGATATGCCCAGGCGGAATAGTACGTTCTTTCGTAACACGGCAGGTGTGGAGAGCAGATCTGCTGTGTCAAGACATTCTGACCTGCTTCCCAGTTAAGATAGGGATTTGCATCACCAGCACAAGATACCATTCAGGTCCAACCTGGAAGTTCAATTTTAACAATTTTAACTGGCTGCCAGACTAAATTCTAGGCCTGACTCAGAAATGAAATCCCTACTTATCGGAGTTCTGATTAAAGCAGCAGTTAAAGAACTTTAATGAACCCTGCTATTAAAGGACAGGAGTTTTTTTTTTTCTTTTCAAATCTGGCCCTTTATTCTTGCCTATATTGACCAAGGTTACTGCGGTCTCTTCTAATGAAATTCTAGGAATATTGAATATGTAACTCCAACTGTGGGCCTCTCTCCTTAAGACTGTCTATGTAATGTAAATAACACACATATGCCTTTCTGGTTTCTTTGGCTGAGTTTTAGTTCTCTATTTTCTTTTTTAAAAGTTCTGAATTTTTTAGTGCCATATTAAACAAAGAAGGAATAAAAACTGATGAAAACAACCAATCTCAAATGTCTTTGCCCTTTCAGAGCGTCCCCCCCCCCAATAGCTGTTAAGTTTTATTTTCTGAAGGGATTGAACTCAGCAGACACAATATGGGCTTCTAAGAAAATGCTGCCTTAAGTCACAAAGATGGGGAAATTTTCATTATTTTCTGCTTTTTTTACTCTCCAGAATGGGATATATAAAGTATGATAAAAAGTAAAATATCCACAATAAGGATTTTTTGGAAGGATATAACCACAGGCATTTTTGTGTAAAGAAATTCAGAGTAATTTAAAAAGATGTGTTAATCCTCCTTGTTCTTGGGTGAACAATGACATGAAATCAACAGATGGTGCAAGTTTCCCTTGGTAGGGAATCCATCAAACTATAAAACTAGATGCAGTGGTTGGAATTAAGCTGCTTTAAATCTATACACTAATAAAAGTCTGATGCCTGTAACCTTTAACTTGGCAAAACGGTGCATTATAGGGCAAAATGTTTTGAACCAAGGTACCTCAAACGGGCTAATTTACAGAATGCATCCAAAACCCAGGATGCACGATTCCCACAGAATTGAAATTTGGCAATTTTTAAAGAACATTTTAGGACATTAAAGTGATTTATGATGTAATGCAACATGTCATTAAACCTTTACCGTGCTGATATTCTGACTATGTTATACAGTTCAATACGGGTGACATTTAAGGCAGTTGGGATCATGAATGTATCCCAACTTTTCCAGTGAAGGCAGGACATTAGAAGCTCTGCCACTGTTGAGAGCCTTGAGGAATCCAGCAGGGAAACGTGTCTCGGAAAGGATGACCCTGCAGGGCCCAGGTTGTCGGGGTTTTCAAAAGCAAGATGCAAAGGTGTTTGTTTCCTCTGAGGAGGATTCCTTTTGTACAGAATTATTGCATTGTGCCCACCTCTCCTTCACCTTTAGAGGGAACCTTTGAAAAATTGGTTTAGCTCCAACTTCACCAATCCCAGCTACCCTCTTATTTTTATGAACATAAAACATATCTTCTGTTGGTTTACTCATTAAATCACACCCGGTGTGTTAAATGTACATTACAGCAGTTTCATAAATCCGACTTCAAAGTCACCACCAGGTAAGAGCTCCAGGGAGGGAAGCAAGGACAGGGAGGGGGGGAGCGAGAGAGAGAGAGAGGCGCGTCTCTTGAACCCGGAGCCTTACCTTGGGCCGGGGAGAGCCCTTTGGGCCCGCGGGGTCCTTTCCTCCTCCGACCGGGAAGGGCAGGTCCTTCCACCCCAAAGCCCTCCAGCCCTGCCTGGGTCCCGGACTCCCGGCCCAACCTTGCCAGGGAGGACAGGACCCAGGCCCGGCCGCGAAACTCAGGCCCGCCAGGAGGAGGGAACCAGCCGGGGAAAGGAGCTTGCCTCTCCAGGCCCACCGAGGAGCTCCCGGACACGGGGGAGGGGCGATGGGGGGCAGCCAAGGCGGCTTCTCCCGCGGGGGGGTCGCTGGGGGGGGAGGGAGGGGGGGAGGGAGGCGGAGGGGGGGATCTGAGAGCCCCCCCGCTTTCCCCTCCTGACTGGACGGGGGCTGGATCCCTTGGCGGCTCCCGCTTCCTTGGAGCGGCCTCCTGGGCAGACTTCGGGGGAGGCTCCGAGGGGACCCCGCGCTTCGTCCCCGGCGCCGCCTCTTCCCTCCGAGCGGCCCGGGAGCCTCCGGGGAACCGGCCTGGTCCCGAGCCAGAGATTTCCCCCCACGGACTTACCTGCCGAGGCCGCCCCGCCCGCCAGCCCGCCCGCCCGGCCAGGCTAGGCTGCACGCGTCCAACCGGCTCCACGGCCCCCTCCGCGCCGGCGACGGGAAGTGACGTCATGGCCGCGCCGGCCGGGCCTCCCGACGGGCCCACGTGCCTCTGCGGGAGGGGCGCTCGCCGCCGGCCCCGCCCTCCGGGGAGCCCCGCCCCCACGACCCCCAAAGGCCGGGCTCCCCCCCTCGCCTCTCGGAAGCCCCCCTCCCCCCGGGGCCTCTGGCGACCCCCTCCCGGCGTCCAAGGGGCGGCGGGCAACCCCGCCAACGGGCCCTGCGGGAGCCGCTTCCTTTCCGCCCGCGGCTCCGAAGCGCCGGTGCCCGCCGTGGAACTGCGGCCGGTGCAGCGGCCGACGGAAGGCCTCCCCCGCCGCAGCCCCCAAAAGCCCCGTCTGGGGGGGCGGCTTTTGCCCTCCGGCCAGCCCTTCAGCGCCCCTTCAGCCCCTCGGCCAGCAGGACCGGCAGGGCTCTTGGGGGGGTGGGGGGAGCGTCCGGGCAGCCCCCTGATCGACCAGGCCGAGGACGCCCCCTGCCCGGGGCTGAAGCTGCAGTGAAAGGGTTGGGGTTAGGACGGGGCGAACCTCCCGCAGGACTTTCCTCCTGGACGTGACCCAGGGCCCTGGAGCGGCCCCCGCCCCCCGCCCCAGCGGGCAGAAAGCGTGAGGGGTGTTGTCCCGGGAGCCGGTTATCCGGGCCTTCTCAGGAGGGGAGCCAGTGGAGCCTCGGCCAATGCAGGCCCTCAATGTCCTGGGCCATGAGCTGCTTCTCCCCCCACCCCCCATTGTCTTGGACCAAGCAGAAGTAGCGACACAAGGTGAGGGACCATAGAGAGGCAGCTGATGGGTCTTGGGAACAGGGCTTTAGTTGGGGGGCTGACGAGCCCCCACCCCAACAGGTGGGCACAGCTGCTGCAGAAGGCGGTTTCTCTCCTCTGGCACCCAGGATAGCTGCAGAGTCCCCAAGGACCACCCAGAAGCCCCCCCCCATGAAACGTTCCAAGCTAGGCAGAACTGCCCACTGGCCAGGGAAGCATTCCCCCCCCCAAAGAAAAACCCCAATGCTGGAGGTGGTCTGGGGCTGCCCCAGAGCTCCTGGAGGAAAGGGAAGGAGTGGAGCAGGCCCACTGGAGTGCTCTGCCCCCCCTCACTTTCCAGAGGTTCCAGGGGCCGGAGGAATTCAACTGCGGCAGCAAAAGGAATCCAGAGGAATTGCCAGAAAACACCCATCTTTTACTGGACCAGGGTCAAGAGCATTTACACTTTTGTTTGAATTACACAGACGGTGAAGGCCAATGAAGCCAGAGACCCCTTGTCCACTTTCTGTACAAGCACAGCAAGGGCACCTCCGATCCCCCCACCCCACAAAAGTCGGTGATGTCACTGGAACATTCCTTCCATGCAGTTTGCGGCTTCCAAAATATTAACGAGTACTTGCTATCTGCCATCAGTAGCTCAGAGCAGCTCACAGAATAACATAAACAAAGAGGGTACATTTTGCTGCTGCTTTCCAGGTCAGAAAGAGAGCAGGCTGGCTGAGCTTGATTCATTCAAGCCTTTGTGCTTTTGTTTTCTGCTATCCCGGGTCGTCCTTATTGGCTCAGGGATTGCTGTGAGCCCAGAAAGTGGTCAGTTCAATAGACAAGTTACATGGGTGGGGTGGGTGCCTGCTGGATTTGACTTTCTAGCTGGATTTGTGCAATAGGGTCAACTCCAGAACTTACCCCTGTGGAACCCCGCATCACCTGCTAAGCGGCTCCCCTTCCAAATTTGTCATTTCTGGTTGCAGCCCTGGAATGGAATGTGTGGATGGCCTGGGGGGAGGAGGGCACGTCTCTTCAAAGAAAAAACTAGTTAAGAGAAACGTCTTCAAAGAAAAAACAAAGTCCAGTTGCCTCTTGAAAAAGTGCCTTTGGGACACGGTGAGTTAAAGTTATGGTCTGGAACTGCTTCACAGTGTCAGGACCTGGCCAGCTCACCATCCCAGAGGGCACCATGAAGCCTTCATTGTACCAGGGAATGCTTGAGGGCTAGCAGGATATCATCTCTTGGGAGAGAGCTCAGGGCAAAGGGGACCTTGCTATTCTGACCTAGGCTTCCTGAGACAGTAAAAAGCATACAATTAATCCCCAAAACCCTCTTATTTCAATGGCTGTTCACAGCCCGTAATGAGTCACAAAGAGTTGGTAAAGACTCTCAACAGAAGTCTGCCACAGTCCTTGGGGATAAGGCTGATAAGCACCCACCTTTATCTCCCTTGACACACTGGCAAAGACCTAACTGGCAATTAGCTTTGCAAGGCCACACGGAGCAGAGTCAAAACAGAGCTTCAGAATTTAAACCGACCAGCATGAACAAAGTTGCTTACTGCAAAGGCTCATGTGCCTTTGCTCCTCCTTTATGTCTTATGGGAGGGGCCAATCATCTCCAAGCCCTACTTCTGAGTTGTCCCTTTTGTTTTAACTTGTTCTTGCCTTCTGGCAGCTCTCTGCATGCGTGCACTGGGAACAGGCTCCCCCTGTTCCTTTGCCTTGCTGATGTACGACTCTGGAGGCTCCGGAGGCAGCACATAACTCCCAGATGGTCCTGGCCCTCTCTGTGCCTCCGATGCAGAGCCCTTGTCCGAGCCTTCCCCAGACTCCAGGACTGGCCCATTTTCCTCCCCAACCTCCTCACTGTCTGACTCTGCTGCCAGTTCCGCAGGCTGCCAGTGGACCACACCACTTGCAACATGACATTGGTCCTCCACATACCAATAAATCCACCAAAGCAGAGCTGAGAAAAAGAAATGGGAGGGTTTGAGGATGGCCAAGTCAAGCCCACCACTAAATCCCATCAAGGTGAGCTTGACTTGGCCATCCCCAAATCCTCCACGGGCTGTGCGTGTAACACCTCAAGTGTTGGAAACACGCTGCATGGAGGTGTGGAAAAAATCCCCCCGCTTGGATGTCACAGGTGGGAGGCAGTTACAAAAATTCCCCGTGAGGTTGCTTCTGCCAAAGGGGAAAATAAAGGGCTGTGTGTTACTTTTTCTGCAGAATGGAACCACACATCTGTTAATTTCTTCTTGTACAAATTTTGCCAGCTAATTTTTCATGGTTTTTTATATATTTGCTTTAATTTATATGCCGCCCTTCTCCGGAGACTCAGGGCGGCTTACAATGCGTTAAGCAATAGCCTTCATACTTTTGTATATTTATACAAAGTCATCTTATTGCCCCCCATAATCTGGGTCCTCATTTTACCCACCTTAGAAAGGTTGGAAGGCTGAGTCAACCTTGAGCCTGGTGAGATTTGAACTTGCAGTAATTGCAAACAGCAGATGTTAATAACAGTGCTTTAGTCCACTGTACTACAGGCTATATTGCTAGAATAAAGATAAAATATTAAGATGTCCACATACGTAAAAGAAAAAAATAAAACCTTACATGGGGGTGTTTTTTCAATGACTTTCCAAGGTTGCTCCCCTCCCCATAAGGGGAAACAGGCTTGTTTCTCCCTGCAATTTCCTGCAGTAATCCAGGGGGAAGAGCGCCCCCCTGTGGGAGAGAGAGGGAAAGAACTGCAGGGGATGCCAACAAGGACACTTCCGGCAGCCCCGGGAGAGCCTTCCACCTGCTGAGAATCCCCACAAGAGGAATCCTCACCCCCACCCAAACTGGGCACGGAAGAGGGGCAGCTGTAGTGCCATCAGGCTCCAAGCAAGGGCCAGCAGGACGGCCCATAGAGCCAGCCCCCTTGGGGAATCTAAGGGCAACCTTGTCAGATCAGGCCAGGGCCCATCAGTCCAGCATTTTGTCTTCCATGGAGGCCAACCAGATGCCTTAGGGGTGCTCTTCAGCAGGAAACGGAGACCCTCCCCTGTCCCCCACCCTTAAGCCTTCTCCTTGGCTTATAGCAAGACCCGCACAGCATGCTAAGCAACGATGGGCTTCAGGTGCTGCTAAGGTCATCATGGCTTCTACAACCAACTCGGTTACCACAATACGCCTGCCAGGCCAGAGTGGGAAGTGATCTGAGACAGGGCTTGAAAAAGGAAAAAGCACCACTTGGGGAGTAGATTCTGCTGACAGGTAGTTCTCAACATTTCATTTATTTTATTTAACAAAGTTATAATACAGTTCGGCTCCTGGCAGCTTAAAAAATTGATAAATAAAAAAAACCCATAAAAAACCCATCCCATCCACCCCTCTGGCAGAACCACCCAACCCTGTCAGCCATCCGATCGGTGTCCGTCTCCTTTCGTGATGATTCAGGAGACGATGAAGCCCAAGTGATCAGGAGATGCCATTAAAAAACTTCCTTTATTTCTGAAGGCCCCGGCTGAGGCCCCCGTCCCGCCCTCCGGGCACCAGGCAGCCCCTTCCCTCAGGAGCCTCTGCTCCTCCCTCCCCCCCGCCTCCACCCATCAGGCCTCTAGGTGCCTGGTGAGGCGGCGCAGCTTCTGCTTCTTGTTCCTGTTCCCGTGTCTCTTCCACGGCTTCACGGCTCCATCGGCCAAGTCAGGTCCAGAAGGGGGGTGGGCAACTGTCCCTGCTGGATAGCCCAGTCTGGCCCGGTTGCCTCTGGTCAGGGCCTGGACATTCTCCTGGAAGACAGCCACAGCATTGAAGCCCCGTCCAGGGACAGGCAAATGTTGCCCCGAAGGGGAAGAGGCTGCTGGGTATTGGATGGCCGGAGGGCAAACCCTCCCCGGAGCTTCCCAAGCAGCAGCTGTGCGAGAGGAGGGGGGATGGGAAAAAGCCTTGTGCGGATCACCTTTCTTTCTGGAGAACCAACCGTTGCCCACTCTGCTCCTGCTCGGCCCTAATAAAAACACACGACCCCTTTAGAAGCCGCTGTGCTACACTTGGTGTTGAGCCCTTGTGGATCTTATGGCGTTGCCATGGCTGCATTTATTTTAAGTGCTTAAGACTGCCAGTTGGGTTGCGTTTGCACAACATGTTAACTTGGTTAGAGTTAACCTTGCTTAATTTAGGTTTCCTGCACTCTGCAAAGCCAGCTCCTCTTAAGTGAGCTTCCGGCTAACAACAGATTGTGGAAGCCCAATCAATGTTGGGGGGAGGAGTGTTCCCGAGACAGAGGGAGGAAAGGTGGGACTGGGTAGGGGGACGGAGGCACGTAGGAGGGTTCATCTGGGTCAGTCCAGCAACTCTCCCCTCTTCTTTCTGGAGACCGAGTCTGTTTTGAACCCCATTAGGGCAGGAAGATGAGGGGGCACCGGGCATGTCAGTTGTCCTGGCTATTTGCAGTGCTCCAAATCCTGAAAGCTGCTCTGTTCGGGGGTGCACCCCCTACCACCACTTCAGGGAGGAGCAAGACCAGGACCACTGACCGCCTGAGGCCTCACCTGGTGGAAGAAGGCCAGGTCCATTGGGTCCTCCGTCTGCTTCGCCTTGGGGCCCCTGCCAGGCAGCTGCTGCCCGTGACGCTGTGCTGCTGCCCCTTTGCTGGGATGAAGCTGCTCGAGCCCCTGCTGGAAGAGCTTGGCATCCGTGCCCGGAGGTGGGTGGCAATAGAGCAGCTTGCCCTGCAGGGAAGGCCAGGAGAAGAAACATTCAGGAGCTGCCTGCCACCTGGGGGAGCAAGGCCGTGCCCACAGGACCCAAAGCAGCCCTGGGCGACCCCCCGGTCCCTGCCCAGGCAGCCAGCGTTCCACTAATCCTTGGCCTCCCCATTCCTGGGTATTCCGTGCTTTCTGGCCAGGTTCACACATCGGGTTAAACCACCTGCAGTTTGGTTTGGGCTTGGGGTAAAGGTGAGAAAGCAGGTAGAATGGTTTCTCCAAGTAAAAGCAGCCAAGCCCGGTCTGTGGGCTACATCAACAGTTGAAGACTTGCTGGGCAGTTGCTGCATACGGTCCATCCGGCTTCTACTTCTCTGTTCTAGGATGTGTCTTCCCATTTGGATCAGAAATCCTAGAGTAAAGGAGGCTTCTCCCCCCCTCACAGGAATCCCTCATTGAATCATGGGGGCAGGGTGGTGGTGCTCTGGGGGGCTTTGCCTCCTCCAAGGCCAGAGACCGGCTGAGGTTAAGCAGAACTGCCAGCCCCTGGGACAAAAGGATGCATCCTCCGCGCCCTCCGCTTTTGAAAGCGGTTCTGCCCCAAGGCCGGCACTGCAGCTCAGATACCAGAAAACGTACCGTGACAAAGTCCTTCAGCACCAGACGGGCTGAGCGGGGCTGGTCGGGCTGCCCATGGTCTGTCATGAAGCCCCTCATGCCTGTGTGGTGGGGAGGGAGAAAGACAGAGGCCGGGGGTCACCACACCTGCAGGACAAGCATCGTGGTGGGGAAGCAAGCCCAGGCCCCAAGGCCTTTGCTGGGGAGACAAGAGGGCCACCCAGAGCTTAGCCTAGCCCCTGGTGGGGCCTCCCAGGGGGAGGTTTACTCACAGCCCAGGGCCGAGAGAAGCTCCTCCGCTGTGGGTGTCCAGTCAGGGTCTTCATCCTCGCGTGGCCGGAGGATGCTGATCCCATAAGTGGCCTCCAAGACTGGCCGAGGGATCCTTTGGCAGACGTGGGGGAGTGAAGGAACTGCCTTTGGAATCGGGGCCCTCTTTCCCTCTTGAGAGACCCACCCCACGCGCCTCCCCTCCTCACTCTAGAACAGCTGAGCCCCACCTGGGTGGGCCAGCCCCTCCCCTTCTGCCTCCCAGTTGTTTCCAGATATTGGGGACCTGAAGGACCTGACCTCTCCGGCCAGAGGCCCACCGCCAGCCTCCCTTATTCAGGAAACTGGCTTATTCAGGAAACCAATTCTCTAGAGCAGTGTTTCTCAACCTTGGTAGCTTGAAGATGGGGTGGACTTCAATTCCTAGAATCCCCCAGCCTTGAAGTCCCCCCATCTTCAAGCTTCCAAGGTTAAGAAACACTGCTCTAGAGGGAAGACCACCCCACCCTACAGCAAAGGCTGTGAAGAATATTGGCAGAGTCATTCACAAGTTCTCTCCCCCCCCCCCCCCCCGGCCAGGCTTCTCCCTTCCCTACCCACCCTCAGTAACCTCCCCTGCCCGGCCATGGTGCACCCCGAGAAAGGATATGAGGGTGATGGGGGGGACGTGGTCGCGCAGCTGATCGATGGGCAAGATGCCGCTGCAAACCATTTCAGCTTTGGTGGAGACGAAGGAGGGCATCACCAGGCCAGGGCAGTCGCAAAGGCAAAGGGAGGGCTCCACGAACAGCGTCTGCAAAGCCACCCCACACCCCCACAGCTCAGGACAAGCCTCTCCCTCCTGCAGGGGAGGAGGGGGCAGGCCGGCCTAGGGCAGGGCTTCCTTCACAGCAGAGCCAGGGGGGCTCCATGGGCCTTCCCGTCCCAGGGCTTCCGCACCCCCCCCCCCGCCTTTGTGCTCACAGGGGAACTGGCAAGGGCCTTTTGCCACCTCCCAGGCTCTCCAAAGAAAAGAAGGAGGCAGACAACAGGGCACCCCTTTGTTGGGCCAGATGCCAGGCCTTTCCCGGATGGAGATTCAAAGGGGGAGGGGCTCACTGCCAGGGGGTGACGAAGCAGGAGGGAGGGAGGGAGGGAGGGATCTCTGACCATCAGCCCACAGAGCTGCTCACAGTACCTGGAAGTGTTTTGTGCGTCCTGGCGTGGCAGAGACAGACACCTTCTTCTTTCCAAGAATGGTGTTGATGGTCGAGCTCTTCCCCACGTTGGGATAGCCCACCTGGGAAGGGAAGGAGGGAGGGAGGGAGAGAGGGGCCGGAGCAGATACTGGTCACTTCAAGGAGCTTGGCCGAATCATGTCTGTGTGAGCTGGCTGCTTTTGAGGGCCACCTGCTTGGGAAAGGGCCAGGTGGGCTTCCTCCCAGTAAGAGATAGAAGCTACAGGAAGGCATTCCCTGAAGACAAGGCATCTGACAAGCCCTCGGTGACCCAGAGGGGCCAGGGGTCCCACTCAAAGTGGGGCTGCACAGCCACCTCTCGGGGAGGTCTTGACTGGGATTTCGGCCCCAAGCAGGAGCCCCTCCTGAAGCCCCTCTTCAGGCTCTAAGAGTCCAGGAATTTAAGGGTACAGAGTAGCATGTTTTTTTCAACAGGTTGTGAGGAAAAGTTAGGTGTGCTAGAAGAAATAAGCCAAAATGGAGGTCTGACTGCAGACAATGAAAAAGCTGCTTGTAAAAGTGATAGAAGCAGAGGAGCCTAAGCCCAAGACCCAACAGCCCATCCCCCTCTAGGCCTCCCCTCCTCAGCCTGGCCATCGCTGCTCACTGTAACTCAGCAATGAGGAAAAGTGCTCTGTCTCCCCCGCCTCCCACCCCCCAAGAAGCCTTCTCACACAGTCCACACTTCCCCCAGCACAGCCTTTGGCCATCCAGGACCAGGAAGGAGCCCCACTTCATCTCTCATGGCAGCAGCACTGGAGGGTGTGTGTGTGTGTGTGTGTTCCCTTGCCCAAGCCCCCCTCCCCCGCCTGCTCTGCAGGGAAGGTGGGTGGGAGTCAAGCCAAAGGAGGGCCTGACAGCCAGCGTGTCCCCAGGGCAACCATTAACTCACCAAGCCAACGGTCAGCTCTCCTTCTCTGACCTTCTTCCTCCCAGCATGAACGGCTTTAAATATCTCCAGGAGCTCATCTCTTTGTACCAGGCGGCTGCTGTTTCTGACGGGGAGGTCCTGGGGGGGCAGTGCTGGTTGTGAGAGCTCAGCCCTGCTTCTCCCCAAGGGCACAACGGGGGTCTCATGCTCCCCATCTTCAGAGCAGGTCAGCCAGGCTTCCTCCTCCTCCTCTTCTTCACAGTCCTCATACACGTCACCGTCCTCCTCTGTGTCGCTCTCCTGCTGGGTGCCAGGGGGGCTCCCTCGGTGGGTGGTCTGCTCCTCCCTTGGGCTGGGACCTTGGCCAACCGGCTCTGCCGCTTCCATGGTTTCCAGCTCCTGAGCAAAGGAAAGGGGACGCCTGTGGCCAAAAGCCACAGAAGAGACCCCCTTTCCCCCCGAACAGACTCCATGCATCCCCTCCTTGCCAGAGAGGGTGTGGCACAGCTGCCAGGTGAAGCGGGTGTAACACAAACAGCACTCCCCAGCCAGAGAGGAACCAAAGAAAAGCCAGAGAAGGGGTGGGGAGGGCAGAAGACCACGCCTGTCAAGGCGGTCCACGCAAGGCACTCACGGGGCAGGAAGTGCAAGGCGGCCACTTGAAGCAGCTGAAAGTTTGGGTGCCATGTAACCCTCTGGGAGGCCAAGCAGGGCTTCTTCGTCCACCAACCCCCGGTTTCCTCTTACCCCAGGATTGGCCCCCAGCCGGTTCCCCTCTGCCAAGGCCGACCAGAAGACCACGCGGGCCCCTTCCCGCTCGAAGAACCGGGCCCAGGCCAAGCGCTGCTCCTCCCCCAGCAGGTCCGCTTTGTTGAGCAGGATGAGGTTCTCCTTTTCCGGGCTGATTTCCTTAGCGTAGCATTCCTGCAAGATATGCCAAGCGACGGGAGACTGAAGTGAGGGGATCCCCCCCTCTAAAAGATGCTGTGGAAGAAAACCTGGCAGCTGGACTTCACAGGAAGGATCCCTCTGGAGGAGGAAGAGGTGTGGAGACCCAAGAACGTGAAGGTGGGAGTCCAGCCGAGAACATTCGGGCAGGAAGGAGACGAGAAAAAGGTCTGCTCCCGGCTGGCAAAAGGTCTAGATCCTCCTGGGTCTGATTGAGTCTTCAGAACCTTCAGGGAGGAGGAGCAAAATAAAGAACAACTTGGCCAGGAGAGCAAGATCCCAAAACTTCCTCAGAAGTTTCTAGTTTTGGAGAGACAATCAAAGCCAGCTCAGAGAAGTACTAGCTGAGTTCTCGTGGCCAGAAACCACCAAGTCAAAGGAAGCACAGGAGAACTGGGAGCCGTGCGAAAATACGACCCTGGAAGTGCAAATACAACACAAGAAGAGCCACACTGAGGGCTTTGTGGCTCTATCGATGGAGGGAAAGGACGGGACGGACCCATGGCTCGGACGGGAACAGGTGAGGAGGACGGTGCTCACCTCCAACTTTGTTTCCATTTATTCCTTAAAGGGGATCTGGGTTTAAGTGGACGTAACAAAAAAACCGGACAAAAGAAAGGAACGGTAACCCAACATGGCTGCCCAAGGAATAGACACCAGCAATTTGGGTCAAGCTGAAAAGAAGTGACCAGAAGCAGAGTGCCAGGCTCTGGCCCAGACTCTGTAAGGGACTGGACGATTAGCAAATCTGGAGGGGGGGCATCGGGGTGCTCCTAAGGCTGAGGCAGGGGTGAAATCTAAAAATTTTCCCTACGGGTTCTGTGGGCGTGGCTTGGAGGGGGGTGTCCTGTGACCAAGTGGGTGTGGCCAACTCAATGTCACACAGCCACGCCCACTCAGTCACAAGACGCCCCAAGCCACGCCCACAGAACCTGGTAGGAAAACATTTTAAATTTATATTCTGCTGCCTGCTCACCATCCGCTCTTCCATGGCACATGGACCAGGGTAGCGATGGTGGCGGCACATTCAAGAAGGAGAGCAGCTCCGGTAACTTTCAAACTGTCAAATGATCTGTCAAACTGCAGGCAGCCGGCAGGCAGAAGTAGTAGCCTGCAGTACTGAGTTCTAACCACTGTGGCTCTTGAGCCTCCACGGGGACAAACACCGAGTGCTACACCTGGTTGGGTGGGGTGGGGGGAAATCCCCGGATGGGAACATTCTGAGCAACGAGGACCTCAGTGGAAAGGATCTCAGTGCTTTGGTGGATCCCAATCCAAATGTGAGCCAAGAGTGTGATGCCAATTCAAACAAAAGGGAAGATGGTCAAGAGGATCTCTTGCTCCTCTCTAACCTGCGTTGCTCAGATCGCACCCAAATCCAGTTCTGAGCACCTTCTAGGAAAGACATCAAAAGTCAAGCGAAAATCAAGAACGGGGGGGGGGGGGTGGCACACTGAGAAAAGTCATTTCAGAAGGGATGACGACAGAGAGTCGTGGAAGCTTGGTGCCAACTTCCAGCAGAGGTAGACGGCCAATCGTCAGAAATTGAGTTTAAACATCCCTGGGGGAAACACATGTCTATCATCCGACAAAAATTTAAAAACAAACAGCAACAACAAAACCTAAAGGGCAGACTCCATGGACCACTAGCTCTCTTTCTACCATCCGTTTTCTACGTTTCTAGGTTGTCCATCTGGAGCATGTCCAGAAAGCAACCAAAATGGGCCTGAAGGGAAAATTTAGGAGGGACAATAGGAAACGCAGGGTTTGTTCGAGAGACAAGAAAGCTGTCCTTAAACATTTGAAGGGCCATTATGAAGAAGACAGGGTTAGGTAAGAAGACAGAACAAGCATCGATGGGTTTCCATTACAAGGAAGTTGATTTTGGCTGGAGCTCAGGAAATGTTTTGTAATAGTAACAGCTGTTCAGCAACAGAAGAGAAACTTCATGCGGTGGCCTAGTTCCCTCTGTTGGAGGCGTTTCGAAAGGCCGCCTGTTGGGGATGCTAGACAGTGGGGGAGCTCTGCACTGGGCAAGGTGCTGGACTAGAATTCAGGCGTCTCCAACTTTGGCAACTTTACGGCTTGTGGCCTTCAACTCCCAGAACGCTGGCTGAGGAAATCTGGGAGTTGAAGTCCACAAGCCTTAAAGTTGCCAAGCTTGGAGATGTCTGGACTAAATTATCCCCAGAATCGGATGGTTCTGTAGTCATGGTCATGAAAGGATGAGTTGTCTTCAGGCAGAAAGTCACAGCCACAAGAACTTTCTTCTTGTTTCCGGTAGAGGAGCCGCCTCTGTTCAGTCACATGAAATTTTCCAGCTTATATTTATAAACATTGTCGCCCTGTGACGGCATCAATTGGACGATGAATGTCACCAAGTAGAGTCCTCCCAGGGAATTCCTCCACTGTCTGCTGAGAATTTTCTCCTGACAGAAGGTGATCAGCTATCCCATACTAACCACCAGGGGAAATTTAATGCAAGAACTGGAATAGTGGAAATGCTGGAGGAATGGGACTCTCCAGCACTAGATTTCTTGAAGGAAACCAAAACTGCATGCAACCAAACATCTTTCTTGGGCTTAATTCCAGTGCTAGAGAATCCCATTGACACACACGCTCCCAATGACTGCAGCCTGCAAGACCCTTCTAAGCCTTAGGAGTGTCCCCGATGGCCACACCCCCCCCCAGATCGGATAATCATCCTGCCCCTTACGGAGTCTGGGCCTGAGCCTCACGCTCTGCTTCTGGTCACTTCTTTTCAGCTTGACCCAAATCACTGGCGTCTATTCCCTGGGCAGCCAAAAACTTTTTCTCCTTTTTTTTTTTTTGTTACATCCAGTTAAAACACAGTTCCCCCTTCAAGGAATAAATGGAAACAAAGCTGGAGATGAGCACCGTCCTCCTCGCCTGTTGCTGGGCTAGCAATGGTTAGTAGGATCTCTTGGCAAGAGAGGCTAAGAGGTCAAGTACAGTTCAGGTGGCAAAGGAAGAGGATGGATAGGTATGTCAGAACTATGAAAACAAAACTCAGAATGAGGATTGATTTAGTTATCAAATTTGTAAGTCACCCGTCTTGCTGGAGGCAATTCTAAGGATGGTAAGAATAAAAAATGGTTTCTATACCCAAAGAAATGCCAACTCTGCTCAGTTAGGGAAGCCCAAAGACCAACAGGTAAAAAGAAAAGGCAGACCTGTTCAAGGCCCATTTTGATTCACCCTTCACCTCAAAAAAAAAAAAAAAAAAGCCACCAGGCGCTGGACTGAAGGTTGAAACGGAGAGAAACACGGTCAGGGAAGGCCTCTTTCAATCTCCAGAAGCAGAGAAACTGCACCGTGTGCTGCCAAAGGAAGGAGGTGAGGGATTGGAGGCTTCTCTTAACTGAAGTGTGGCCAATAGCTGGAGAAAAGCCAAGTTGCCTCTCTCTTCGAAGGCACGGAAGACACAGCAGACTAAAGACCGGGCAATCTGACACGGATCTCCCCGAGAGAGCAGATGACAAAAGAACCCTGATACCTGAGGAAAGGGCCTCAGCAGACAGACGGGCCACAGTTGGAGGAGGGGCAGCTCAGGCCACCTCAGGGACAGGTGGGACAAGGACGGGAAGCCTTTCCCAAGGGACCTTCCTCTCTCTTTAGTCCCCAAAAAACTAGGGAGGGTCCCTTGGGAAAGGCTTTTTGCCCACCTGCAGACCAAGTTGCTTCCTATCAGAGGTCACCTAAGCTGTGGATCCTCCTCCCATCCCCTAAGGTCCTTCCCACAGCACAGCATCTCGCAGAATGATCTGAAAGCACTCTGAAAAAATGTAATTGCCAGAAACCAGCATGGGTCTCTCAAGGAATCTTTTTTTTTTTTTTTTGCTAGACTAATCCTTTCATTTTTGATTTGCTAATGTACATAACAGGCTGTTAAGAATACTATAACTTAATATATCATCATTGGAAACATAATCCTAAAAATAAGAGGAGTTGGATAATGGAACCACATAACCCATTATGATGATTTAGATTTTCTTTCACTGGGCATTTTAGGGCAAAGGCTAAACAGGCATTTATTTCTGCAGGAAGCCAGGACTTTGTTTCAGTGGTCTAAACAGCCTCCTTGAGCTCCATCATGCTGTGATTCATGCTCTTTACTAACTACAAGCATGTCCATTACTAAACAATACATCATCAGACCCCAATCGGACTACCCTTCATTGCATGTAGAGTTGATTGAGCAATCTAGCATGAGTGAGAAAGCGCAAGTCACAGCAAATTTTGGTATTCAGAGCTGGAACCAGAAGGACCTGAAGGCAGACGAGGACCTCATGACAATGCATTAATGTGCACCAGAAAGCACCGGATAGACACTCTTTCCTCATCGTTATCAGGTCTATCACAATCTGGTGCTCTTAGGACATCTGGGACTCTCGGCGGTTTAATCCTGGAGGCAACCTCAAGAGATCAGAGGAACGAGGCAGGAGAGCTTTGGAGATGCCAGAGTAATCAGAATCTCCTCTTTGGAGGTTCCACTGTAAGAGGAAACCCTGTACCTGAAATGATACAGGGCTTGCTGTCTGAGCAGGGGGTTGGACTAGAAGACCTCCAAGGGCCCTTCCAACTTTGTTATTCTGTTAAGAGGCTGAAAACCTCCAGGCTGCATTTTCTACTCTTTTTGCACGAGCTGCTGCTGATTCAGCCATTCTGTTTTCACATTTACCAATTTATGTCCTCGGTTGCAACGAAATACTTTTCTACCCATCGCAGGAGTTAAGACTTCTCCTCAAGCCCCCTGGTAATTTATCGAGACTCTTGTTAAACACCATCCATTTACGGTAAACCATGCACCAATCTGTCCTACTAGTCCCCCCCAAAACAGAGGTTGGCACCTATACAGATCTGAGCAGCTGAATGGCAATCCTGATAGCAGGTTTGTGGCTTTAAGTTAGTTTGCTGTAACACCCCATAATGTTCAGTTTTCTTGCCTGAATGTGCCAATCTGCAGGGCTTGTTTGCAATTTTCCAAAACTATACCTTCTGGGTTCAGGAAGGGATTTGTCATGGTCTGGATATGGCCCAGGCAGTGCAAACAGGATGTTCCTGGAACCCTGGAACATTCCGTCCCAGCAAGAGTGAACTTCACCTGTCCCTGGCTCCAGACACCAGGGGAGCAATGGGTCACACCCCATAATTTTCAATCAAAGGGACACTTTCCTAGTTGGAAGCACCATGGTGGGAACGGACAGATACGGCCCACAACTGAAGCCATCTCACTGGGATGGCTGCCAGTCTTAATAACATGGACTGTGAGGAAGGCAGGATTTCTTACTCCCTGGGCATCTCGTCCATTTGTCCTTGGGACAGATCATTTATCATTTCTCTGTGGGAGGAAATACCTGGGGGACGGAGGGCATCAGTGAGCTCAACGTGCACCCAGGCTCTATAGTGGGTTGCCTACTTGCATAAAAATGCCTGTCACACAGAGGCTCCTCCTGGCCTTGGTGAAGACTGGAGTCTGCTTGAGTAATGGATGCTGAAGGGAAAAGAGAAGCTGCTGCAAGTGAAAGTCTGTGATGCGCAGCTGGCAAAAATGTGCAAAGTCTCAGCAAGTCCCTTGGGGACAAATGGTCACCTAGCAAATAGCTCTGCAATTCTTAGATTCTGGCCCTCCATCTGAATAGCTCTGAAGTTCAGAGTTCCTGTCTTCTCACCCTGCCATCTTCCCTTTCTTTGCTCGTCTTTCTCTCCTGCGTGTGGCACCTCCTTCAAGAGCCCAGCCCCACAAATGGAGCACTTCACACCTTGGGAAGAAGCTCTTGGGACCCTGAATGCCCACGTGTTCCTCTGCCAGGAGGGTGTGGAAGGCAGCTTTGCTACCTTCCTCAGGCCCAGATGCGCAAAAACTCTGATCAGCCTGACCCAGCCTTTCCTAAACAGAGGAACCCAACTTTCAGAGGCACAACTGCTCTGAACAGAGGAAGCAAAGGAAGCTTCCTGCTTCTGCATGAGTCGCCACACTTGTGCCCAGGTCCTTCCCCTACCACCCCCCCGCCTCAGCAATTCCCTGAGGGGCTTCATTCTGACCTGTTATTTGTGTGAGATGCAGTCTTTGGAAGAAGCCAAAATACACAATTTCTAATTTTCCAAGGACCAAACTATTCTGTTCCCACCCTAATTCTGACCAGGAGCCAGTATAGCTCGCCTGGCCTGGAACACAGGTGACTTTTAGCAGAAAGTGGAGTTGCTGCCTCAGTTTCTTTTACCTACCAGATCTCGGCATCTGAACAGGAGGGGGTTCCTGGCATCCACGATCTGAACCACCACATCGCTGCAAAAGAGAAGGCAAGGGCGCTATTCCCCCAGCTTAAAGCACGCCCTGAGCTCATGGCAGTCCTGACCCACAGGATCCCAGCATGGAGTCTGAGGCAGCAGCCAGCCAGCCAACACACACACACACACACACACACACGTTGTGGCAGGCATGTTCCCGAGGCTGCTCCTTCATGGCAGGAGCCCCTCTCACAAGGGCCACCGGGCTCAGGCTCTGCCAAGAGCATCCTGTCCACAAGGAGACCCCTGGTTCACCCCTGGACACAGGCTGGACTGTCACAGTCAAAGCAGAGGTACCTTTTCTCTAGGACTCTCCAGAGCTGACGCCAGAAATCCAAATTTCGCTCAAACGGGGTCAGCAGGAGGTTCTCCTCTTCCTCCAGCCTGTAAGAATGCAGGGGAAGAGTGAGTCTTGGGGATTTTAAGGAAGCACATTCAGAGATGCTTTTAGTTAGTTTAGTTTAGTTTATTATATTTATATACCGCCCTTCTCCCGAAGGACTCAGGGCGGTGAACAGCCATGGTAAAAACAATATACAACAAAAATTAAAAAACTTAAATTAAAATAATTCAATCATTGGCCAAATTTAAAACACCCACTAAAATCATTTTAAAACCCCTATCAAAACCCAATTTAAAAACCTTTATCCCGTCAGACCAGCTTGCTGGAATAATAGGGTCTTCAAAGCACGACGGAAGGCGCGGAGGTCGGGGATCCTTCGTATGTCGGGGGGCAGTTCGTTCCATAGGGCTGGGGCCTCCACAGAGAAGGCTCTCCCTCTGGGGGTCGCCAGCCTACATTGTTTGGCTGACGGCACCCTGAGGAGGCCCTCTCTGTGGGAGCGTATTGGTCGGTGGGAAGCAATCGGTGGCAGAATGTAGATAACCAGGTCCTAAGGCATGGAGGGCTTTAAAGGTGGTAACCAATACCTTGAAGCGCACCCGGAAGACCACCGGGAGCCAGTGATTACATGGGAGCGACGAGACACCCCCATTATTACTCGCGCGGCCGCATTCTGGACCAGCTGGAGCCTCCAGGGGCTCCTCAAGGGGAGCCCCATGTAGAGAGCATTACAATAGTCCAGCCGGGAAGTGACGAGGGCGTGAATGACTGTGCACAGGGCGTCCCGATCCAGAAAGAGCCGCAACTGGGAGATCAGGCGGACCTGATAGAAAGCCCCCCTGGCCACGGCCGTCGTATGATCTTCGAAAGACAGCCGTGAGTCCAGGAGGACGCCCAAGTTGTGAGCCCTCTCTGAGGGGGGGGTAAGATCTCATCCCCAATAGCCAGCGATGGTGTTAGCTGGCTATATCGGGCCATCGGGAGCCACAGCCACTCAGTCTTGGAGGGGTTGAGTCTGAGCCTGTTCCTCCCCATCCAGATCCGCACGGCCTCCAGGCAGCGGGACATCACGTCAAGGGCATCATTGGGGTGGCCTGGGGTTGAAATGTACAACTGCGTGTCATCGGCATACAGTTGACACTTCACCCAAAAGCCACAGATGATCTCATCCAGATTGATCTCTGGTTACAATCAGATTTTTATTTAATGGATACCAGGAACTTGAGGGGCATAAATCCTGCAGAATACAATAGATCTGAAAGAACAATTTTGTGAGATCTTTCATCACTGACCCTTTTGCTGCATGAGATGGCTGACCCTAAACCGAAAATTTCCTTCCTGACTCTGGCTTCTGCCAGTTTGGCTTTTGCCAGTTTCCCCTGGAGGTGCAACTTGGAGCCCTCTCCCTCCAGACATGGCGGGGTGTGTGTGTGTGTGTGTGTGTGTCCTTTTCCTTTGCAGAAGCAATCTTCTCCATTTGTTGGCTAACTTTGTCCTCAGGGCTGTTTCTGCCATTTAATAAAAGCTTTGCTATTATCTGAATTTTATTTAACGCTATACTTTTATTTTCAGTCGATTTCATTTTAAAGCTGGGCCATGGCAAAACAGGAAGCAGCACAAGGGCAATTTTTAAAAATTGCTTCATTCTGGATAATCTTGTTCAATGAGCGAACGTCCTCTTCCTGTCTTGGATGTTCAGTATATTGAGCGCTTCTTGACATCGGTTGAAAAACCATCTCAAAGAAGCTCCCAACATGCCCCATCAGTTTCTTTGTGGGGAGGAGAGCCTCTTTTACTCACTCCAGCCTCTTAAACTTGCTCACGTCCTTTGAACTCATGACTTGCCTCACTGTCTGGAAGTCTCTCATTTTTTACACTTATAAATTGCTCAGACAGTTGTCGCCTGAGGACATAACTTAAAAAAGGAAGAAAGATCATGAAAAGCCATTGCTGCAAACCAATATCCATTAACAGCAAAATATCAAATGGCATCAGCTGTTATATAGGCATGAAAGCCGTCTGGGTGACCTGGGCCAAGTCTTTCTCTCAGCCCAACCCTCCACACAGGGTTGTTGTTAAGGGGATAATAATAGGAGGAGGAGGAGGAGAAGGAGGAGGAGGAGGAAGCAGCATCAGCTGCCCTGAGGTGGCCAAATACGTATTTTAAAAGGGGCTGGGTAGGATTTTGTGGCTTTTTCTGGCTTCACGTTAAACCAGGCTAAAGATTAAGGTCAACCTCAGGCTTTCTTCTACCCGCCTCCATTTTACTCTGTTTACTGACTGGGGCCTCCTACAGCAGTCATGAGGACACTTGTCTAAATCAAAGTGTTTGTCTGCCGACATTATATAATTTCTGCTGCTGATTACGTTCTTCTTTTCTGTCATGCTTGGGAGCTGAGGACCCATAGCCCTTTTGCCCAGGTATAAGGCAACTTTAAGACAACCTCTTCCACCAAAAGGATTAGACAACAAAGGACTTCAACTGCCTCCATCCCTCTCTCTCCAATAGATATGAGAGAACCAAGATG